>NC_134825.1:1805190-1979676 GCF_004210375.1 Tachypleus tridentatus | reverse complement strand
TTTTTGCTTGTTGTTAAACACAAAGCTAAGATCTATCTTAGTTCAAAACACTCAGGGAATCGAAACCCGAATTTAGTAATATAAGTTCTCCACCTTACCAGTTGCTCAACGGAAAGTGTGTGTGTGTGGCTAGAATATTAATACTGTTAATATTTTTATTAACAGTATTCTATTAATAAGCTTTGTGTTGAGTTAAATGAATCAAAACTAAGGACTGGGTTAAAAACAGGAAATCAACACCTCTGATATTTATATGTTATAACCAGAAACAAGCCAAGACAGATGTAAAAAATGATATACAAATTGAAAAAAATGTGTAGAGACTAAAATGTGGGATATAAAATGTACTCTATATTTTGGAGGTGACTGAGGAACCTTACATCTGTCATTCTTATCCTGCATTCACCAGTCTCGCATAAAGTAATAAAATAAAATAATAGTAATAGAGATTAAAATAATATAAACTAGAAGAATGAGATGTCGGTGTTCAAACGACATATTACATATTAAGAATGGTTAAATATCACATTTTATAACACATTTGTAATTAGTCTGTTGGTTCGGTTATGTAATAGTTTATATTAGTTGTCTTCCACGTACGTTGGAAGGTATTAAATCAATAATTACACAAATAATGAAATTTAACGTGTCAAATTAAGATAGTTTTATCTGGAAGTTTTTAACATGTTTCGGTTAATATTTTTGGAAACTTTCCAATAATTTGGTAAAAATTTCACATGTTCTAAATCATCAAAACTTTAATTCTGATGTTCATTTGGTCCCCCACTCGAAGTTAATTTAGCTGATTATTGAAAATACAAATCTAATAATATTGAATGTGTTTACCAATTCTGTATTTGATTAAAATATAAGAAGTCAATATTTGTTGAGTTAAATTTCTTCACAAAAATTAGCTTCCGTCTGGTGTGTAGGAAGACAACTCTTGAAATAATAATTTTTGTCAATGATAATAACACTATGATGCCTGTCTTTGTATCTCAGAACGGCTACTATGGGTATCAACACTTTTATTGATAAGAACAACGTTTCCTAGGTGATCTTCAGGTTAAGAGAGAATATCCTACTTTGTAGAACGACCGCTTATTACAACAAACAATTGTTGTCAAAGAAAATTTTCTGTTTAATTAGTTCAGTTTTGGCGCAAAATTACACGAGGGCTATTTATACTAGTCATTCCCAATTTTGCAACGTAAGACTAGATAATTACTCAAAACTCTTGGACTACTCTTTTACAAACGAAAATGCCCAACATGGCTGAAAGAGCGAGCATGATGGGTGGGATAAGGAATCGAACCCGCAACCTTCAAATTACGAGTCGATTACCTTAACCACTAAATCTCAGGCTTTTTAACACCAAAATTAAGTTGTAACATACAATAAGTATTAGTTTTTTTTATTCAAAATTTGTAATATAACTCCTAATTAAACGTAATTCTATTTTGAAATCAATAAAATAATTAAATCCTTGAACATTATGTCTAATCAGATAAGCGAATATTCGAAATAATGGTACTGGTAGTTTAGTGTTAAATATTTCCAAATGTTTATCTGATTTACGATATTCTATTTCTGTCTGTTATGTTGGATGTATTCTGTTTTCAGAGGTACTGGCATTTAATCTATTGATGTTGCTTACAAATGGAAGAACTATTGGTCAGTTTGGTTTCAAACTTCTACTAATAAATAGCATTATTTATTCTACTAAAATTTACTACAGACCATTTCAAAGATGTTTTCTCAAAGGTATTTCTAACTAATTCGAGTTACAGATTTAGTTAAGTACAGAAGAAAATGCCAGCCTCAACTCTACACACTTAAAAGCTGACACCAATGTACTGTTAGTACTGACTGTCATGTATAGTATGGCTTCATCAAATATGAAACAATCAGCAACGGAAATTCATGTTATACTATGGGATATATCGTTACATAAAAGTTCAAACAGGAATTAATAATATACCGCTTGTAGACAGTGAATGTGTTCAGATGTGGAAAGACGGAGGATGGGATGACTGGAAATTTAATGTAATGCACAAATCTTTCCCTCAATGGATATTTTCTCACAGACCCATCACATGTCGATGAAGGAAGAACATCTCTACACAACTGTCCTTGTATTATTACCCAAATTACACAACTGTCCTTGTATTATTACCCAGGTTACACAATTGTCATTGTATTATTACCCAAGTTACACAACTGTCCTTGTATTATTACCCAGGTTACACAATTGTCCTTGTATTATTACCCAGGTTACACAACTGTCCTTGTATTATTACCCAGGTTACACAATTGTCATTGTATTATTACCCAAGTTACACAACTGTCCTTGTATTATTACCCAGGTTACACAATTGTCCTTGTATTATTACCCAGGTTACACAACTGTCCTTGTATTATTACCCAGGTTACACAATTGTCATTGTATTATTACCCAAGTTACACAACTGTCCTTGTATTATTACCCAGGTTACGCAACTGTCCTTGTATTATTACCCAGGTTACACAACTGCCATTGTATTATAACCCAAGTTACACAACTGTCCTTGTATTATTACCCTGGTTATATTTATCCAACAGTTGGTCTAAATGTGTTTTCATTCTGATGGTTAGGTTTTCATTTACTATCTGGAATGTATGCATGTAATCATAGTGTTATAACTAAACTTGACAAATTGTATCGAATTAGAATATATAACTGAATTTTACATAATATGTTATCCTGAAAACAATAAAGAAGATTGGTTTAGAAACAAATAGAAGGAGGTTTTTATTGACGAACCCAAAACTAACGAAAGTGTGAAATAATATTATATTTTGTGATGTGTTCAGTATCATCGTTGGTTGACCTGAGTACTGAAGTAATTTTAACAGTTTTATTGAAGTGATGTTTATTAGCTAGGTTCACAAATGGAGAAAGAGTGACGAATAAAATTCATTATAACACAATGACAAAGGATTTCATAATACTTATATATTATTGTTATGAATCAATATGTTTATTTATATTTCATATAACATTATGGGTCAGTATTTTGTAACACGTAATTACAATATTTATGATAATACTGAAAACTGAATGTCAACTTTACTCATAAATATAATTTAAAGCAGTGCCATCTACTGTAAAAGCAGCGCCACTTACTGTAATAATAGAGAGTTTCTTATTTCATGAAATTAAAGCTGAACGACAGAATATTTTATTTCTCTGATATAACATAACGATAAAAATATGTTGTTGTTTTCACAAGAATAAAGCCACACTGGTCTATCTGCTTTGTTCACTTGTGAATAATACACCGCATTTGAACGTTGTAACTACATAAACTTACCGCTATGCCATAGGAGACTATGTGAAGACGATGGGTTAGCTGTTTTAGAATTTAGTTTCATGAATTAAACAAATAGTAGAAGTGAAACGTGTGTATTGAACCCATCGTTGATTCTTAACGACAACAGCGACACTTAACGACTTGTGAATGAAAAGGTTTGAATGAAGACAAAAAACAATTCATATCATGTGAAGAAACACTAAAGCTGATATTGAATTACTTAACTCTGGGAAGAGAGCGATTGAAGAACAATACTTAACGTAACACTGATAACTTTCCACGCTTACATGGTAGATTCTAGAAGTT
The DNA here is from genome assembly GCF_004210375.1 of Tachypleus tridentatus. NCBI lineage: Eukaryota > Metazoa > Arthropoda > Merostomata > Xiphosura > Limulidae > Tachypleus > Tachypleus tridentatus. The sequence continues at coordinate 1,976,017 of NC_134825.1, read as the reverse complement.
AATAAAGTATTTACAAAACAAACAGATTTTTAACAAACGTTGTTGTTTGCAGTTTATCGCTGAAGGACCTAGAGTAGGAACTGAAAATAGTTTACACATTACACATGGAAACGTTTCTTCAGACACTGACCACATGTATATAATTCGACATACATAAGTGTGAAATAGTACATTTTAAAGGATTTGTGAGTTTTCATTTACTGAACCAAATACAGTGTAATGTCTTATAATGGGTAGCAAGTTTAATGTGTTATTAGTATACGGATAATAAGTTTCTGAGTTTGGTTATACAGCAAGTTACATGTGATTATCTTAATGCCGGAACATGAAATAAAACCAATGTGTTAAAGTACAAAAAAGCACCGCTTAAAACCGGGATTCGGTACCCATGGTGGGCGTAGCACAGATAGCCCATTGTATAGCATTGTGCTTATTTCCAAAACAAACCAAAGAAACAAGTACAGGAAGTCATTTGGTATTTAATTAAACATCTCTCATACAGAAGTATCTACAGTATTATTATGCACCAGTTATTACATACAAAACATATTCTTACACTGTGATATAACAATATGTTTTTCTAGTGTTAGTCTATCTAGAATCCTGTACAGTTGAACTGTTGGAACTGTAAACAAAATATAAATTACAAAGAACAGAAAGTCGTTTAGTATCATATTTTGTGTAAGTAATGATAAAAAATGAATAGCAGTGTTAGAGTGCAGTGATTAACCACAGACAACATATCTACTTTATTAAGTAACGAGACACTTCAAGGTTAGGAGTCCATTTTAAAACATATACAGTTCAAGGTTCATCTTTATTGATAGTTCAACTTCAATTATTGGTAAACAATGAAAAAGTGTTTTTCATTGTATTGAATGTCTCACGCGGTAAAATGTCTGATAATAAGTGTAAGTTAAGATGTTTAAAATTAATGTTACTATTTAGTCACATATAAACTAGTGTTGCTTATTTATCTTAAAACATTATAGTTTGTTGTTAATATTCTGATGTATTTTTAGTGTTAAACTGTTAATCAAAAATAAATAATATTTTATACACATTGTAGAGCTGAAGATTTAGTAGATGTTGTTTGGTTGTTACACACTATCAGTAATTGTCTACACTAGCGTCCTCTGTGAAACACTTATAATATTTACCATTAAAATATTACGCTTCATGTACTAGACCAGTGATGGCGAACCTTTTAGAGATTGCGTGCCTCAATTGTGACCCAAAATTATTTTGCCTATTCGAATGTGCCAGGATTTTCATACAGATGACAGTTACTTTCCAATAAAAACCGACTTTTGATGAGTATTTTAATTTTAAAAAAGTCGAATTACAAAAGTTTCAATGAAACTAATAAATAGCCTTGACTTAAAATTTGTATATTTTGTCTTGAATTTTGTTAAATCAATGCGATCTCTGCGGTTGTGAACACTCGGATAACTTGTTGATTTGAGAGCAACACATGCAGCACTCAGTTCATCTGTAAGCTTGTTTCTTCTGTCTGATTTGATGAAATTCAAAGTTGAAAACAGCTGCTCACAAGCGTAAGATGATCCAAATAAAGTAAGAAGAGCTATTCCAAGTAATTTCATTGACTTAAAATTAATTGGCAAAGAATTCCACACTTTAAGAATTTCATTTTCACAACTCTTTGCAACGTTTTCTTCCAAGATCCCTCCACACTCTATTTTCTCAAGTGTTTTACGCAGAGCACAGAATTTATTACTCCAAGTATAGTTTTCCTGAAATTCAACATACTTCTTAGCAAAGATGCGGGAATCCTATCACGTGCCACCTCTGGCACGCGTGCCATAGGTTCGCCATGACTGTTAACTAGACAATTTATGTTTTACATTAGTTTTATCAGCAGACAGACATTGTACTATATGTTCAACAGTTCTATCAAATATTGTTAATGTTAAATATGTTCTTATCATGTTATATTGTTAACAACCTATGTATTGTCGTGTATAACTTCAATTAAATCGGTCTTTGTAGAGATCGTCTTTTCTTGGACGGAGAATTTGGTTTCCAGGAGAAGACGTTAGAACTAGATCTACAGGCTCGTGGTGTTTTCTCACGTGCGCTGTCGCTGTGTTGTCTGCTAGTTTTACGACTCAGAACCAACAAATCAACAAACATTACAATCTTATTTGTTTTCGTAAATCTTCAAACAAACATCGATGTTGCTGTACCCATTAAAATATTTTTGTTTTCCATTTTCACAAAGCACGAGCAAAACTCGGTTCTCTGACAACCTTAGAACAAGAAAATTTCTTAATATCTAAATATGTGAATCGGTTCAAACGTCTTCTGTGAGAAAGAGAAGTATCTTGTTACTGTTGCCGAAATGTATGTCAACTGGTACAGTACGGTCATGAGGTAATCTAAGTGTAATACAGATCACACCAAGCATTCTGTCATGTAAGAAAGAGAAGCATCTTGTTACTGTTGACGAAGTGTATGTCTACCGGTACAGTATGGTCATGAGGTAATCTGAGTGTAATACAGGTCACACCAAGCATGCTGCCATGTGAGAAAGAGAAGTATCTCGTTACTGTTGACGAAGTGTATGTCTACCGGTACAGTATGGTCAATTACCAATAACATTTACCACAACTACCTATTTAAAATTGCAATAGCTATGTGAAAGAGTAATATATGTAGTGGTAATAAATACTGAATATGTACTTGTGACTTCTGCTAAGTACAAAGAGACAATAGAAAGAATTTCTAATGTGATATTGAATAGCAACATCTGTTATGGTAATCATCTAGTGTCAAACACCTGTTGACATATTGCCAGGGAAATAAACTTGAGTAATAATGAACAACAGTGGCTTGAATAACAATATCAACATCAGAATCCCTAATTTTGTTGTGGATGTTTTCAATAAAACAACACGAGAAATGCACAAGCTGTAGTTTCCAATTGATATATATACTAGTAAAACACTGGATTTTATGATAGCTAAAATGAAGAACTCAGAAAATTTCATACTGTGACATAATTAAGGATGGGAAGTAAGTTTAAAAGTATTGTCAGTTTCTTGCAGAAATCTCAGTGGAGTCCTGTAACACAATAAATATCATTTGAAATAATTTTATAGTGGAATCAAAATGGTGAGTTGTTGCTTGTGTAAACTGTCAGCAATAGATCTACAGTTTTATTTGCTTACATTTTTTTATTTTCTCTATTTGTGGATTTTAAATACCTAGTTTTTAATTATCTCCTATGTTGATTTTTTTAATGCACAGCAATGAGAAAATATGTGTTTAAAGTGAGACATGACCCCCACTAGGCACGTATAAAATATGTGTTTAGAGTGAGACATGACCCCCACTAGGCACGTATAAAATATGTGTTTAGAGTGAGACAAGACCCCCACTAGGCACATATAAAATATATGTTTAGAGTGAGACATGACCCCCACTAGGTACATATAAAATATGTGTTTAGAGTGAGACATGACCCCCACTAGATGCATTATAAAAATATGTGTTTAGAGTGAGACATGACCCCACTAGGTACATATAAAATATGTGTTTAGAGTGAGACATGACCCCCACTAGGCACATATAAAATATGTGTTTAGAGTGAGACATGACCCCCACTAGGTACATATAAAATATGTGTTTAGAGTGAGACATGACCCCCACTAGGCACGTATAAAATTCCAGTGGAAAAACAGCTCTTTCAAATAAAACAAGTGTTTAAAACATCTCTTTAAATAAAGAGTTGTGTCTTTTGAAGTAATTATTTCTCAAGGTTTTGTGTAAACTTGTTTAATGTAAGTCCACTCAGAACAATTTTGCATCTGTTATGTACTTATAACCACATAACACATCTTTCACTGAAAAATAATTAATTTTTAAGTAAGTAACATTCACAGTATTCCATATAGCATATCTGTGAATGTTGTGGTTCAAAATGCTCAGTCGATTTTGTTGTAGTTTTGTGTAACAATAACATGAATAAAAAATAATACAATTAAGTAGGCAAATTTTAATTTTGTCTCAACAATCATGAAATTATGTATTTTGCTTATTATCAATCTTTTGGTGGTCCAATCTATTTACAAGAAAGGTTTTCAGTGGTGTTTCAATAATGAGTCTACTTTTAAAGGTTTTTTTACCCAAATGATTAGAGATCACTAAAAGGCTTAATAGAGATATCCTAGTACCACAGATGGTACTGTTTTAGAAATAAGGCTGCATTCTAAAATTAAGATGATTTTATAACTTCATGGTCATTGATTTTTTGTTCTATGTTTAAAGTAAAATTGTTTTTAAAGATGCACTTTGTAAACTTGGGAGGATTTTTTATTATTTTCAGTGAATCCAGTTTCCAATTTTCTGTAGTATAGCATTCGAGACAGTTATTTCTCATAATTATGTCTCCACAGAGGTGTACTGTATTTTAAGATGGCTGGTATGGGTATTAAAACTTTTATTACAATAAATTTGAGAACAATGTTTCAACCTTCTTCGGTCTCTTTAACCTTCAGGATAACAAAAAGTTTTAATACCCATAGCAGACATCTTGAGATAGATTTTACCTCACTTGGGTTCCTCATCATCATAAGAGATACAGTTTTTCTGTTGTTTCATCTTCTTCAAACCCTTTTCAATCGACTGCCATACCTACATATCTTGGCAGATTATCTTGAAACTTGGTAAGGTCATACTTTGGTCCAATATAATTTATTTATTTTATTATATTAATACAGGTAGTAAGGTATTGTTATTCTTCCTAGAAGGTCTGTGGTAAGTTTTACTCCCTCCCAGTAGGTATATACACATTTAGAAAGTCATTTTAGCTTTGGATTGGTCTAATTTTCCCACTCTTTTAGTTTCCTCTTTTATGTTTCATATGTTCAGTATTTTATATGCAAAATTGCTCGTTTTGGTTGAGAAAATATTTTACATAGAAGAGCGAACAACGTTTTGACCTTTTGGTCATCGTCAGGTTCACAAAGAAAGAGGTAACTGACCGGAAGCTGACCACATGTTTGGAAGGGGTTGTGTAACTAAGTGTCATAATGTAGAGAGCGGTGTTAGATGTTTGAATATATAATTTTATTTATTTTATTATATTAATATAGGTATAATGGCATTCCTTTATATTGGTTTATTTTGGTTTAAGTTGTTGTATAAGTAAGGCTTCTTTAATTTTGCGTTTGTTTATGTTTGTTTCTTTATTTAGTATTTGAGTGTTTTCTGTGGTTATGTTGTGTTTATTTGACTTGAAGTGTTCGAAAACGTGTGTAGATGATTTTTATGTTCTTTGAATCTGGTTTCCATTTTGCTATTTGTTTCTCCAATATAGAAGTCGTGGCAGTTATCACATTGTATTTTATAAATAATGTTGGTGTGGTGTTTGTCAGAGTAGTTTTTACATAGTATAGACCTCAGTTTTGTTCCTGGTTTTTGAATATATTTAGTATTAACTGGAATGTCATATTTTGTTACTAGAATCTGCCAAATGGTGGTTATTTGTCTGCTGATGTCAGGAATATATGGTATGCAGCCGAATATGGTTTTGTGACTTTTTTAATTCGTGAGATATATTTACTTTTGTTGGTTGATTTTGCTTTCTGTCTAGGTGTGTGCGTATAATGTTTTCTAAGGTTTGTGGAGGAAACTTATTGATGTTGATGAAGTATTTTTTCATTTTGTAAAATTTATCATTAATTTTATTTGGTGAGCATAGTTTTATGGCTGTGTTTATTTGGTTTCTTAGTATGTTGAGTTTTTGTTTTATTTCATGTGCTGGGTGCCAAGGAATGTATAGTCCAGTATGGGTGATTGTTGAGTGGATTTCTGTTTTGAATTGTTTATCGGTTCTTGTAATTTTGAGGTTAAGAAATGATATTTGATTGCTTTCTTCCTGTTCACATGTGAAGTTCATGTTGGGATGTATAGAGTTAATGTGGTTGAAAAAATTAAGTATGTGTTCAGTAGATTTGAATCCTGCAACTGTGTCATCTACATATCTGTACCAGTATAGTGGTGGATGTAATGCTGTGTTAATTGCTTGTGCTTCAACTTGTGTCATAAAAAATATTGGCTGGAACTAGTGATACTGGGTTGCCCATGCTTAGGCCATTTGTTTGTATATAGTTTTGGTTGTTGAACATGAAGTTTGTCTTTATCATGGTGAATTCTATGAGGGTTGCTAATTGGTTGCTGGTAATGTCTATAGTTGGGTTAGGGTCTCGGATATAGAGTTCTAAGGCGATTTTGCAGGCTTCAGTGGTTGGAACTTCTGTAAAGAAGGATATAACATCGAAACTGGCTATTAAGACTTTATGATTAAGTTGATTTAGATTAGGCTGATGTTTCATATTTGGAGAATGCCCATGCTATGTATTTACCAAAATTGTAATTAAATAATTCATATGTGAATTGAATAAAGTGTTTGTGAAATTGTGTTGGCTTTTTCCACTTTTAGTAGTAATTTGTTAAGTTGCTTCTCGTGTCTTTGTTGGATTTGTGTGTATTGGTTTAAATTTGTTCGTGTTTGATAGGATGTTTTCATTTTTTGGATGTATTCATTATGACAATAGCGTTACCTTTATCTGCTTTTAGAATTTTTATGTTTTTGTCTTGTTTTAGGTTTTTAATGGAATTAATGCCTCTTTTTGAAAGATTGTTTTTTATTTTTCTGTTTTGTGAAATTATGTTGATGGTTTTGTGAGAAAATTCTTTGAAAAAATCGTTTAAGATGTTGTTTTTAGGTGTTTCTGGAAAATATAAATTTTTAATTTTACCTGGGAAGTTTGACTGTTGGATGTCAATAAAATTATCAAAGTTATCTTCTTTTTGTTGGTTGTTTCCTTGATTTGTTCTGTGTAGAAAGTATCACAAGTCTCCTGCATAGATTTTCTAAACACGTTTTGATTTCTATGGTTGGAATGTTCCTAGGTGCTATTGCAAAGTTGAGTCCTTTGTTAAGTAGATGTATCTCGTCTGTGTTTAATTGTCAGTCAGATCTATTAATTATGAGGTTAGTCAACAGTTTGTCGTTTTGGTGTCTTTTCTGTTGTTTGCATCTTAGTTTTCTAGTTTTTTGTTGTGGCAGATCTTTTTGTCTCTGCCATTCTTAGTATTGATTTGGTTTATGTTTTGTTGTATAAGTCTGTAAATCTCTGGTTTAATGCAGCATGCCAGTTGATGGTCTGGGTTCCTTTTTTGTTTTTGTAAGTCATGTAGTTTTTTGTATTTTGTGTTCAACATGGCCTTAAATAGTTTTTCTGTATTAAATTTTGAATAATGTTTGTGTATTTATTAATTTTTTTTGAAAGTTTTACATTTACAAAATTAGGGGTTAGTTGTTCCTTTCTACATTGTTGAATAAAATTGTGGAAACAACTGACTTACTGTTAACCTTTTCTAGATTTATAAAGAATAGCCACCTTCCTTACTGAATTGTGTGAGTTTTACCTGTTTCTAATTTTGGCATTTCCAAAATGGACATAGGTTATTTTGTTCATCATTTAGAATAACAAACTTTAACCAGAATCTGACTGCAAAAGTTTTTATCTCTATTTATTTTAGTGCCAGATAAATACTGTTACAGTCACACAAAGTTTATCAGAATAATTTATACATCTTGAAAAAACATATACATTTTATTGGTGAATAAATCCAAATTATGCACACTTTTCAAAATAGAACTTATTTCTTTAAAAAATTAATTTATGCCACATTATGCATGTTATCTGAATTTTTAATTAACTTTTCTGTTTGTACAGAATGTATTAAAATAACATTATAAAGTAATTGTGTAAAAGTATATTTAACATCACTAACAGCACACTTTGTCACTTTACCAGTCTTAGTTTTATTATTGATCAAGTCTGAGTGTTTTGTTAAATAAACTAGTGGATCAGTGTGAAACACAGTAAAGTATATTTAGTTGCAATACCATATAGTCTTGTGATCAAAGTAGTGAAACTGTTCACATTGCTAACAAATATATATAGAAATACATGAAAATTGTTTAGTATTTAAGTATACTAAAGTAAACAAATATTGGTTTATGTATTTGATTTAGTGACAGTTCATGGTGAAGAAGAGTAAATATCATTTACAGTGTACAGGGATACTGAAAAGGAAAACTTGTAAATATACATTTCAGAGGCTCTAAAGGCAATGCAAGCACAATATGCAAACAGTGCCATGGATATAGTATTTTAAGTCTTTACATAAACATTAACATGTTAATATGTAACTCAGATTGCCATCTTTATTTTTACCATCCTTTCTTGATTAGAAATACTTTTGCAGTGTATTTGATATTTAGCATACAACAGACTTGTACATTTTACTAACAGCTTGCAACATCTTGTGTAGATACGCACAGTAAATTCAGAAATATAGTGAACATTCCATCTGTAATATGGCATTCGTCCAATAAACCGACCCCATGTATTTTATATTAAGGATATATGTGTGTTTCAACATAATTTTTTATAACTTCAACACTTGTGTATGAAGGTTACTAATAAAACAAATTTTAAAATATGGAATTCTATTTTGAAATATAAGATAAAATCATGTTAAAATTAATAATAAAACATCTCTTACTAATGCAGCCAGTTTATGTAGAGATATTACATAAATTGGCTTCACTACTGCATGTTATATATTTTAAAATTGTCAAAGATTACTAAAAATGTGTACTACCATAAAAAGATATTTCCACTGTAAAACTAGAATTTAAAGCTCTTTTTTATGTTGCAATGAAGTTAATTGTTTTGATTTAAGGATAAACATGTGTTTCCTAATGATTTGAGAAATAGTGTTTGCTAATTTTATGGAAACTAGTGTATCTAGACCACAAGTGTCTTGATCAACAGTCATTGGTATCCTACTTCTGACAACAACAACAAAACAAATGGTGGAAGCTAAGATAAGGCTTAACATTTATTTAGATCATGGACAAATTAAGAAGAATATGGAAAATTCGTCTTCAGTTCCTATGATTTGTATTTTATTATGACTTCCTCTCCCTCAATACAAAAATATTTGGTCATAGTATTTCTAATTGTTCAAAACTACATTGCAGAAATCTCTCTGCTCTGTGTGACAGCAGCAGAGTAACTTGAAAGCTGGATCTGAACCAGACTTAGAAAGTTTGATATTTATAACTGAGGAAGATAATGAATTTTGTAAATAAGAAATAATACACTTTCAGACAGCAAGATATTTATACACTAAAGATTTGATTTGAAGAATAGAACTTAATGTTTCACCTAAGAGTTCTAAAAACCTCTGACATGAAATGTTGAGTTTAATAGTATTATCAATTGGTTGTCATTAGTGTTAAGGTAGTTTATCAAACATTTTTTATTTATGTCAACCTTTTTCTGTATCTTAATATTCTTTTTGTAAAATAGTTAATACTGTTCTGAAATATGGTGTATAGAAATACATCGCACTCAAAGTGATTATGAAAATAGTTTGACTTTGAAGATGTACCTTTTGTAAAATAGTTAATACTGTTCTGAAATATGGTGTATAGAAATACATCACACTCAGACTGAACATGAAAATAGTTTGACTTTGAAGATGTACCTTTTGTAAAATAGTTAATACTGTTCTGAAATATTGTATATAGAAATACATCACACTCAGACTGAACATGAAAATAGTTTGACTTTGAAGATGTACCTTTTATAAAATAGTTAATACTGTTCTGAAATATTGTATATAGAAATACATCACACTCAGACTGAACATGAAAATAGTTTGACTTTGAAGATGTACCTTTTGTAAAATAGTTAATACTGTTCTGAAATATTGGATATAGAAATACATCACACTCAGACTGAACATGAAAATAGTTTGACTTTGAAGATGTACCTTTTATAAAATAGTTAATACTGTTCTGAAATATTGTATATAGAAATACATCACACTCAGACTGAACATGAAAATAGTTTGACTTTGAAGATGTACCTTTTATAAAATAGTTAATACTGTTCTGAAATATTGTATATAGAAATACATCACCTCAGACTGAACATGAAAATAGTTTGACTTTGAAGATGTACCTTTTATAAAATAGTTAATACTGTTCTGAAATATTGTATATAGAAATACATCACACTCAGACTGAACATGAAAATAGTTTGACTTTGAAGATGTACCTTTTGTAAAATAGTTAATACTGTTCTGAAATATTGTATATAGAAATACATCACACTCAGACTGAACATGAAAATAGTTTGACTTTGAAGATGTACCTTTTGTAAAATAGTTAATACTGTTCTGAAATATTGTATATAGAAATACATCACACTCAGACTGAACATGAAAATAGTTTGACTTTGAAGATGTACCTTTTGTAAAATAGTTAATACTGTTCTGAAATATTGTATATAGAAATACATCACACTCAGACTGAACATGAAAATAGTTTGACTTTGAAGATGTACCTTTTGTAAAATAGTTAATACTGTTCTGAAATATTGTATATAGAAATACATCACACTCAGACTGAACATGAAAATAGTTTGACTTTGAAGATGTACCTTTTATAAAATAGTTAATACTGTTCTGAAATATTGTATATAGAAATACATCACACTCAGACTGAACATGAAAATAGTTTGACTTTGAAGATGTACCTTTTGTAAAATAGTTAATACTGTTCTGAAATATTGTATATAGAAATACATCACACTCAGACTGAACATGAAAATAGTTTGACTTTGAAGATGTACCTTTTGTAAAATAGTTAATACTGTTCTGAAATATTGTATATAGAAATACATCACACTCAGACTGAACATGAAAATAGTTTGACTTTGAAGATGTACCTTTTGTAAAATAGTTAATACTGTTCTGAAATATTGTATATAGAAATACATCACACTCAGACTGAACATGAAAATAGTTTGACTTTGAAGATGTACCTTTTGTAAAATAGTTAATACTGTTCTGAAATATTGTATATAGAAATACATCACACTCAGACTGAACATGAAAATAGTTTGACTTTGAAGATGTACCTTTTGTAAAATAGTTAATACTGTTCTGAAATATTGTATATAGAAATACATCACACTCAGACTGAACATGAAAATAGTTTGACTTTGAAGATGTACCTTTTGTAAAATAGTTAATACTGTTCTGAAATATTGTATATAGAAATACATCACACTCAGACTGAACATGAAAATAGTTTGACTTTGAAGATGTACCTTTTGTAAAATAGTTAATACTGTTCTGAAATATTGTATATAGAAATACATCACACTCAGACTGAACATGAAAATAGTTTGACTTTGAAGATGTACCTTTTGTAAAATAGTTAATACTGTTCTGAAATATTGTATATAGAAATACATCACACTCAGACTGAACATGAAAATAGTTTGACTTTGAAGATGTACCTTTTGTAAAATAGTTAATACTGTTCTGAAATATTGTATATAGAAATACATCACACTCAGACTGAACATGAAAATAGTTTGACTTTGAAGATGTACCTTTTGTAAAATAGTTAATACTGTTCTGAAATATTGTATATAGAAATACATCACACTCAGACTGAACATGAAAATAGTTTGACTTTGAAGATGTACCTTTTGTAAAATAGTTAATACTGTTCTGAAATATTGTAGATAGAAATACATCACACTCAGACTGAACATGAAAATAGTTTGACTTTGAAGATGTACCTTTTGTAAAATAGTTAATACTGTTCTGAAATATTGTATATAGAAATACATCACACTCAGACTGAACATGAAAATAGTTTGACTTTGAAGATGTACCTTTTTGAAAATAGTTAATACTGTTCTGAAATATTGTATATAGAAATACATCACACTCAGACTGAACATGAAAATAGTTTGACTTTGAAGATGTACCTTTTGTAAAATAGTTAATACTGTTCTGAAATATTGTATATAGAAATACATCACCTCAGACTGAACATGAAAATAGTTTGACTTTGAAGATGTACCTTTTGTAAAATAGTTAATACTGTTCTGAAATATTGTATATAGAAATACATCACACTCAGACTGAACATGAAAATAGTTTGACTTTGAAGATGTACCTTTTGTAAAATAGTTAATACTGTTCTGAAATATTGTATATAGAAATACATCACACTCAGACTGAACATGAAAATAGTTTGACTTTGAAGATGTACCTTTTGTAAAATAGTTAATACTGTTCTGAAATATTGTATATAGAAATACATCACACTCAGACTGAACATGAAAATAGTTTGACTTTGAAGATGTACCTTTTATAAAATAGTTAATACTGTTCTGAAATATTGTATATAGAAATACATCACACTCAGACTGAACATGAAAATAGTTTGACTTTGAAGATGTACCTTTTGTAAAATAGTTAATACTGTTCTGAAATATTGTATATAGAAATACATCACACTCAGACTGAACATGAAAATAGTTTGACTTTGAAGATGTACCTTTTGTAAAATAGTTAATACTGTTCTGAAATATTGTATATAGAAATACATCACACTCAGACTGAACATGAAAATAGTTTGACTTTGAAGATGTACCTTTTGTAAAATAGTTAATACTGTTCTGAAATATTGTATATAGAAATACATCACACTCAGACTGAACATGAAAATAGTTTGACTTTGAAGATGTACCTTTTGTAAAATAGTTAATACTGTTCTGAAATATTGTATATAGAAATACATCACACTCAGACTGAACATGAAAATAGTTTGACTTTGAAGATGTACCTTTTGTAAAATAGTTAATACTGTTCTGAAATATTGTATATAGAAATACATCACACTCAGACTGAACATGAAAATAGTTTGACTTTGAAGATGTACCTTTTGTAAAATAGTTAATACTGTTCTGAAATATTGTATATAGAAATACATCACACTCAGACTGAACATGAAAATAGTTTGACTTTGAAGATGTACCTTTTGTAAAATAGTTAATACTGTTCTGAAATATTGTATATAGAAATACATCACACTCAGACTGAACATGAAAATAGTTTGACTTTGAAGATGTACCTTTTGTAAAATAGTTAATACTGTTCTGAAATATTGTATATAGAAATACATCACACTCAGACTGAACATGAAAATAGTTTGACTTTGAAGATGTACCTTTTGTAAAATAGTTAATACTGTTCTGAAATATTGTATATAGAAATACATCACACTCAGACTGAACATGAAAATAGTTTGACTTTGAAGATGTACCTTTTGTAAAATAGTTAATACTGTTCTGAAATATTGTATATAGAAATACATCACACTCAGACTGAACATGAAAATAGTTTGACTTTGAAGATGTACCTTTTGTAAAATAGTTAATACTGTTCTGAAATATTGTGTATAGAAATACATCACACTCAGACTGAACATGAAAATAGTTTGACTTTGAAGATGTACCTTTTGTAAAATAGTTAATACTGTTCTGAAATATTGTATATAGAAATACATCACACTCAGACTGAACATGAAAATAGTTTGACTTTGAAGATGTACCTTTTGTAAAATAGTTAATACTGTTCTGAAATATTGTATATAGAAATACATCACACTCAGACTGAACATGAAAATAGTTTGACTTTGAAGATGTACCTTTTGTAAAATAGTTAATACTGTTCTGAAATATTGTATATAGAAATACATCACACTCAGACTGAACATGAAAATAGTTTGACTTTGAAGATGTACCTTTTGTAAAATAGTTAATACTGTTCTGAAATATTGTATATAGAAATACATCACACTCAGACTGAACATGAAAATAGTTTGACTTTGAAGATGAACCTTTTGTAAAATAGTTAATACTGTTCTGAAATATTGTATATAGAAATACATCACACTCAGACTGAACATGAAAATAGTTTGACTTTGAAGATGTACCTTTTGTAAAATAGTTAATACTGTTCTGAAATATGGTGTATAGAAATACATCACACTCAGACTGAACATGAAAATAGTTTGACTTTGAAGATGTACCTTTTGTAAAATAGTTAATACTGTTCTGAAATATGGTGTATAGAAATACATCACACTCAGACTGAACATGAAAATAGTTTGACTTTGAAGATGTACCTTTTGTAAAATAGTTAATACTGTTCTGAAATATTGGATATAGAAATACATCACACTCAGACTGAACATGAAAATAGTTTGACTTTGAAGATGTACATGTTGAACTTTGTAAACTGTTATTCATCAGTTTTTATATTACATTCTTCAAAGGAAGGTGAGTAATTTGTTAACTTCTGTTAAAATATGAAATATAGTAGTTTACAAAGTATAACAAGATCCACAGTGAAAAAGTACTCAAAATAAATGATACTAAAAGACAGCTAATAATACATAGTTATAAAAACTTAATCTTTTAAGTTGTTTTGTAGACTAACTTATCACTGTTGGTAGAAGTGCTTAAAAATCACGTGTAACATGACTTTTGAAACATTTTAATATCTGTATGTGTAGATGTTTAAATTATGCAATGTGCTAAACTTGTATTTACCTTTATGTGTTTATTTTTTTCGACTTTTGTTGGTTTTTATTTTTTTATACAAAGATATTATTACAATTCATATGCAAGAAAAATATGTCTTAAGCAATAAAACAAACTTGTAACACCATGAAAAGAGTGTTTCCTTTCAAATTCAGATTTTATGTAAGTAATCAAACATTGAAGCACATTATTGTTTGTTCATTTAATAAATAAACTTAGCATTACGAGAGGTTCTTTATTTATAAATATTGCACATAATATTAATGTCTAAACTGAATAATATAATTTATTGATGTACCAATCTAAATGTAACAAGTTTTCATTTTGAATAAAAAATAAAGTTTGTACAGGTTCTGTATGTGTCATGAAATTTGTGGAAAGTCAAGAAAAATGTTTTATAGAACTTGAAAAATCGGAGAATTTTCATGAATTTCAAATAGCAGACAAGCTTCTTTCAGAAAGTGCATGTTGTATAATTATAGCATACGATCATGTGACATTTCCTGATGTCTGAGTGTTATACTTAACACTCAGTATTTTGTAGTTATGTAGCAGTGGGTAGTTGAGACTGTGGTAGTGTGGAAATTAGTTTCTTATAGATGTTTATTTGTTGTTGTTATTCTTTTAATTGTGATTGTAAAATAGAATGTGAAATGATTTTGTGTTGCTTTCCAAGTTATTCAATCAGCTGATCAAGTTACTTTTATATAGGTGACATATTGTGTAACAATGCTTATTTCGCAAATTATAATTATCCAGCCAGTTTTGGTCGAAAGTTAGTTCCAGCCCTTAGATGGTAATCGGTTGTTTTGATGAAACATTTTCCTAAATGGCACATACGTACTTGGTGATTTGTGCTGATTGGCACTTAAGGTCTAGTGCAGTATAACAGAAGATGCTGGAAATGAATTTTGAGATGATCCCTTAACCTCTAAACAATGTATTGGTTAGCAAGTAATATCTTGTTGAGAAAACAAACTTACATGTTATTTTGACTAAAATTACTAAACTAGCTAAAATGTTTTTTTTTTTCCATTGATTGTGTTTACAGTGAATTTAATGGTCATTGAAAATTTTATAATAACTTATTGAAATGCCATAGAATTCTTTATATTTTCAAAATGTCCTAAACTTGTACTTCTTCCCCCAATGACACAGCAGTATGTTTGCAAAATTACATTGCTAGAAACTAGGTTTTGATACTGGCGGTGGGCAGAGCACAGATAACCCGTTGTGTATTTTGATACTGGTGGTGGGCAGAGCACAGATAACCCGTTGTGTATTTTGCACAGATAACGTTGTGTATTTTGATACTGGTGGTGGGCAGAGCACAGATAACCCATTGTGTATTTTGATACTGGTGGTGGGCAGAGCACAGATAACCCGTTGTGTATTTTGATACTGGTGGTGGGCAGAGCACAGATACCGTTGTGGTGGGGTGGGCAGAGCACAGATAACCCGTTGTGTATTTTGATACTGGTGGTGGGCAGAGCACAGATAACCCATTGTGTATTTTGATACTGGTGGTGGGCAGAGCACAGATAACCCATTGTGTATTTTGATACTGGTGGTGGGCAGAGCACAGATAACCCGTTGTGTATTTTGATACTGGTGGTGGGCAGAGCACAGATAACCCGTTGTGTATTTTGATACTGGTGGTGGGCAGAGCACAGATAACCCGTTGTGTATTTTGATACTGGTGGTGGGCAGAGCACAGATAACCCATTGTGTATTTTGATACTGGTGGTGGGCAGAGCACAGATAACCCATTGTGTATTTTGATACTGGTGGTGGGCAGAGCACAGATAACCCAATGTGTAGCTTTGTGCTTAATTTCCCACAAACTCATCATTTTAGTTTTGAAATTTTGAGAGATATAAAAATGAAAAAGGACAATCAAGTAATTGTCAATAGTTCATCAATACAGAATTGACTTTTTTATTTTTAAGTTACATGTGAAGACAGCTGTTTATGTTAAAATTTATCTTTTGATGCAACAGATTTGTTGGGTATCCAGGACATTACAATTCATTGTTTGGATATCGACAAGAGGAAGTATGTATAACATTGTCAGTTTTTTCGTTATATAAAAGTTCAGCTGTCAAAATGTTCTTTAAAATGTTTTTTTTGTTCACAGTTTATAAATAGTACTGTAGAATAATTCCAAAACATACTTAACATCTGTTGACACTGTAGCTATTTCTCAATCTCCAGTGTCATTAGCTGCCGGATTCAGTGATTCTTTGAAGACATTGTGTCAGCTGGTATGTGGAATACTTCTGTTACTTTCCTATCTTGTTGTTTACATGATCTTGCCAGTTCCTCTTCTGATGGTTTTCTACTACTTCCTGTAGATTTCTTTACCACATCTGCTAGGCTTTTACCAGAAATGAGTATTTTCCTCAGTCATATACTCTTTCATTTCCAAGGTCCCTTTATTTTCCATGGTATACCATTCTGGGGTGAGTGCTTCTGAGGCAGGTATGCTTTCACTTTTCAACTTCATACTAGTAACTAATTTAACTATAATACTACCACCAGTATACAACAGGTTCTGTCAAAATGAGATGTCCTGTAAGATCATTTAGACACCTACCAGATGATATTATGGATTGGCACTCGTAAACATTCATGAATACAGCTAATCTTGCTATTCTTCATGTTGAACAAATTGTGATTGATTTGAATAAAATGTATGGAACTTGATTCACCTATTGCACAGTTTCCAGAGCTCTGTTTTTATCACCCCAGGCTGCATGAGTAGAGCTTGAGAATCTGTGGTAAACAAGAGGCTTTTCAACCAAAGTTTTTGAGTGTGTTCAATCATTCTTTGAGAAGAGGGCATAGTCAGGGGTCTTCCTTCTAGGGTTCCTGGAAGTTTTTTTTCATATTTCAGTAAGAGTGGCTCCAGCCTTACTGGAAACCTACTCATAATTTTGGTTCATATTTTGCATACAGTTATCTAGTTAGGGAGTGCAAAACCCTTCTCTTTGATCAGTACTAGTTTGAGTTATCATTCATGGAAGTTGGTTCACTATATTGTAATTCTGAAACCAAAGCAGTTCCATTCTAAGTCCTTGGTTGAGTGCAGGTTCCACATAATTCCAGGGTTAAGTGGAATACACCTTACCTACGTGGTTAGGGACTGAGAATGAATGTTCATAATTCCAAACCAGATGAATTCTATTCCTTTGTTGAGTATGGCATGTAGGATCCCATCATTCCGAGCTTCAGGTGTTACCTTTTGGACTTATTCAAGTGGAGAAGAGAATCTGTCCACTTAAGTGTTGCTTACTTTTTTGTTGTTATTCTGATGGTGCCAAATGCAACATTTTGTGGTTACAGTATATGTATATATATATATATATATATACACACACACACACACATATCATATTGTGGTCTAATAGCCATAGCCAGCAACATAGGATATAGGTATTACAACTCCTTAATTCCAACCTGAGTCATAGAATCTTGACTGTCTGGTCAGGGATGGCCTACCTGATGATTACTCATATTTTGTTCTGCCTTTGATATAGGAACTAAGCTCCTAGTGAAGAGCTAGGGAGGTGGGGTGTAATTTCTGCACTCTTGTACCATTTCTCTCTTGGTACATTCCTGTTCAGTACAAGTGCTTGCTGTATGGATCATGCCTACACTTTTATCAATGTGAGATTCTAGCTATAGTGTTGGTGGATCGTAAGTATTATTGGAAACCATTTTCATTATAAGAAAAATGTTAACTTCAGATAACTTTACAAAATAAGGATTTTAGAGACTTCTTAATTTTTAAGTAATCTTGTAATTTGTAAGAAACTAAATATGGAATGTAATTACCACTTTTCTGTTCTTTAAGTCATAATAAATAACATGTTGCTGTTTACTTTATTTGTAGTTTTATTACTTATCCTACTTTTTATTTACTTTTGCACTTCTAAAATAATTAAGACAACTTGTCATTTTCATTTATATCTCCTGGTAATATTGAAACATGAATGTTGTAAAATGTCTTTGAAGTTGATATAGTCATGTGAAGATTGTATGCAAAATGGTGTCAGTTGGCCAAAATGGCCATCAACTTAATTAACTTCTAAATACATAAGGATATTATGATTTCAGAATTTAAATAATAAGTTAAAAAGTAACTGAAACATTGAAGGGAATATTTTACTAATAATTGTGTTGTTTGTTTTAAGTTTAATTTGAAATTTGCAAATAGGATTTGATTTTATACTGTATCTATAACACTAAATATGTTCTATAATTAAGGACTTTAGTGATTTTCTTTTCCAATGTTCTTTTTTTGAGTTGTCTCTTAGACATATTCATAAGAATGTTTGGATTTTGAAATTTTCTCCCAGGAAATTATAAGTATCCAACATTGTCACTATGTTGTAGAAATGACACTAAACATAAAGCATTGTAAAACTATCTCCAATTTGCACATCTCAAACAGTGTTGCTACGACCTGTGTTTAGGCCTGAGTATTATTAGGACACATGCATTGTTTTATTGCTACTAACAGTAGTAGAGATCTCGGCTTAGATAAGATCCAAGGTCAGTAATAATTATTTATACACACACAAATGTAGATTAGATTATAAAGTAACATACCTAAATTACTTGTTCTAATAAGCTACATTTTAATACATGTATATAAGCTCCCACATGACCTGCACTATTTGAGGTAATCTACTTAACACAGACAACAATAACCTACTTTATCAATATGTATATGTTCAATCTGAAACCTGGTTAAACAATGTTTTGTTCAATAACATAATAGTAATCAACCAAATAACTATAAGAAGTCCTGTATTTACACTGGTATTTGGGACCTGTAGTCATGGTAACAAAACATGAAATCTTGATTTTTATTCAAAGTACACTTCCTCTTGGAAAAAATAGCATTATTAACCCTTTCTCTGTAGACATCTTTTTCTGTGCATGTAACTCAAGGTTTTAATGAGTTACATTTAAAAGTTGATTAAACTATTATATTTTTATGATATACTAATAAATATACATAGCTGATAATCCATATTTTAATAGTATGTAAGTTTAAAGATTTTACTTTCAGAAAGCAATATTTAAAACAGAAAAACTAGAATTTTCTTGTGTAAGAATTGCAACATTTTCTCTCAATGCCTTTTCTTCTTTAATTTATTTACCACCTCTCCAAGAAGTAAAAAAATAAAATTTAATGTAAATCACTTATTATGATATAATTTTGCTTAGGCATACTATAATTTTTCATAGCCTTTGATATTACTTGGTTCCAGAGACATGAAATCAAATTCATCTTGCCACACCCACCTGTGACGTTCTCTTTATTAGAAATTACCAAAAAGTGTTAGAGCCACTCAGTACGGTGTTACTTAAAAACCAATAGAAAGCCATGGTTTTCATCAGTGATTTATCGTATTGCAATATTTCCTGTAAATATAATTCCATATTTTACTTTAAATTCAACCTTGATTGCCATGGGAAATCCAATGTGTAAAATAGGAATCTCTTTAGTTTAGTTAGGTTAGATTAAGTAAACTAATTAACACTGTTACTACTACTAATAATAGGCCTGGCATGGCCAGGTGGGTTTAAGTGTTTGACTCGTAATCTGAGGGTTGCAAGTTTGAATCCCTGTCACATCAAACATGCTCACCATTTCAATTGTTGGGACATTATAATGTGATGGTCAATCCCACTATTCGTTGGTAAAAGAGTAGCCCAAGAGTTGGCAGTGGATGGTGATGACTAGCTGCCTTCCCTCTTGTCTTGCACTGCTAAATTAGGAACAGCTAGTGCAGATAGCCCTTGTATAGCTCTGCATGAAATTCTAAACAAAAATAAACATAAAAAAGGTAGTATTGTGATGAAGTATCACAAACAAACAAAAACTAATAATAATATTTTAAAACATGTTCAAGAGTAGCTCGTGCATAATGGAATTCAAAAGCATAACAAGAGCTGCATATTTGTCACATGATTTACCATTTATTAAGGCATGAATAGTAATTAGTCAGGGGTTATAAAGGCAATAAAACAATAAAATTTAACAATGTATGTAAATTCACATAATATTATGATCAGAAAACTATTTAGTATAAATATAAGTAGTTTAATATCATAATTTGAAGTCCTATTTCTTTACTGCTTCAGGGGTTACACCAGTAACAAGGCTTCAGGTTCAGATATTACACAAAAAAGTTTGTGATTTTTTGAGACTAAAGAAAAGTATTTTAATCTAAACATGGAAATGAACACTCAGACTATTCTGCAGAAATTCTCTATTTATATATTTATACATATGTAAGTATTCACAGATAAATTTTTAGTAAAAATATTCCATTAAAAATATTATCTTTCGTGTGCAAAAAATTTGTGTTTACATAAAGCCTGTCAAAATGATATGAATACATTGTAATACTATAACAAGCACAGAATAATTACGAATACATTGTAATACTATAACAAGCACAGAATAATTACGAACACATTGTAATACTATAACAAGCACAGAATAATTACGAACACATTGTAATACTATAACAAGCACAGAATAATTATGAATACATTGTAATACTATAACAAGCACAGAATAATTACGAATACATTGTAATACTATAACAAGCACAGAATAATTATGAATACATTGTAATACTATAACAAGCACAGAATAATTATGAACACATTGTAATACTATAACAAGCACAGAATAATTATGAACACATTGTAATACTATAACAAGCACAGAATAATTATGAACACATTGTAATACTATAACAAGCACAGAATAATTATGAACACATTGTAACACTATAACAAGCACAGAATAATTAAGAACACATTGTAACACTATAACAAGCACAGAATAATTATGAACACATTGTAACACTGTAACAAGCACAGAATAATTATGAACACATTGTAATACTATAACAAGCACAGAATAATTATGAACACATTGTAATACTATAACAAGCACAGAATAATTATGAACACATTGTAACACTGTAACAAGCACAGAATAATTATGAACACATTGTAATACTATAACAAGCACAGAATAATTATGAACACATTGTAATACTATAACAAGCACAGAATAATTATGAACACATTGTAACACTATAACAAGCACAGAATAATTATGAACACATTGTAACACTATAACAAGCACAGAATAATTATGAACACATTGTAACACTATAACAAGCACAGAATAATTATGAACACATTGTAATACTATAACAAGCACAGAATAATTATGAACACATTGTAACACTGTAACAAGCAGAGAATAATTATGAACACATTGTAACACTGTAACAAGCACAGAATAATTATGAACACATTGTAACACTGTAACAAGCAGAGAATAATTATGAACACATTGTAACACTGTAACAAGCAGAGAATAATTATGAACACATTGTAACACTGTAACAAGCAGAGAATAATTATGAACACATTGTAACACTGTAACAAGCAGAGAATAATTATGAACACATTGTAACACTGTAACAAGCAGAGAATAATTATGAACACATTGTAACACTGTAACAAGCACAGAATAATTATGAACACATTGTAACACTGTAACAAGCACAGAATAATTATGAACACATTGTAACACTGTAACAAGCAGAGAATAATTATGAACACATTGTAACACTGTAACAAGCACAGAATAATTATGAATACATTGTAATACTATAACAAGCACAGAATAATTATGAACACATTGTAATACTATAACAAGCAGAGAATAATTATGAACACATTGTAATACTATAACAAGCACAGAATAATCATGAACACATTGTAACACTGTAACAAGCACAGAATAATTATGAATACATTGTAATACTGTAACAAGCACAGAATAATTATGAATACATTGTAATACTGTAACAAGCACAGAATAATTATGAACACATTGTAACACTATAACAAGCACAGAATAATTATGAACACATTGTAACACTGTAACAAGCAGAGAATAATTATGAACACATTGTAACACTATAACAAGCACAGAATAATTATGAACACATTGTAATACTATAACAAGCACAGAATAATTATGAACACATTGTAACACTGTAACAAGCACAGAATAATTATGAACACATTGTAATACTGTAACAAGCACAGAATAATTATGAACACATTGTAATACTATAACAAGCAGAGAATAATTATGAACACATTGTAACACTGTAACAAGCACAGAATAATTATGAACACATTGTAACACTGTAACAAGCAGAGAATAATTATGAACACATTGTAATACTATAACAAGCACAGAATAATTATGAACACATTGTAATACTATAACAAGCACAGAATAATTATGAACACATTGTAATACTATAACAAGCACAGAATAATTATGAATACATTGTAATACTATAACAAGCACAGAATAATTATGAACACATTGTAATACTATAACAAGCACAGAATAATTATGAACACATTGTAATACTATAACAAGCACAGAATAATTATGAACACATTGTAATACTATAACAAGCACAGAATAATTATGAACACATTGTAATACTATAACAAGCACAGAATAATTATGAATACATTGTAATACTATAACAAGCACAGAATAATTATGAACACATTGTAATACTATAACAAGCACAGAATAATTATGAACACATTGTAATACTATAACAAGCACAGAATAATTATGAATACATTGTAATACTATAACAAGCACAGAATAATTATGAACACATTGTAATACTATAACAAGCACAGAATAATTATGAACACATTGTAATACTATAACAAGCACAGAATAATTATGAACACATTGTAATACTATAACAAGCACAGAATAATTATGAACACATTGTAATACTATAACAAGCACAGAATAATCATGAACACATTGTAACACTGTAACAAGCACAGAATAATCATGAACACATTGTAACACTGTAACAAGCACAGAATAATCATGAACACATTGTAACACTGTAACAAGCACAGAATAATCATGAACACATTGTAACACTGTAACAAGCACAGAATAATTATGAATACATTGTAATACTGTAACAAGCACAGAATAATTATGAATACATTGTAATACTGTAACAAGCACAGAATAATTATGAATACATTGTAATACTGTAACAAGCACAGAATAATTGTTAGGTCAGTTCCTGGGATTGAGCCTGTCGTGAGAAAGTTAAACTATGAAGAATCAATCAAAGTGTTTCATGTCAGTCACACACATTCTTCAACGCTTTAGGTTTGAAACATTATTTTTTTGGACCATTTAGTCCTGGACAAGTTATTAATGTTCTCGCTCTCTAACTTATACCTTATTGTACTTTCCAGTCTTGTGTCCTTTCTGAGATATTTCATAAAGTGATATAACAGTAATTTTGAAAGTGTTTTTCTACATTTCCTTCTAGTGTAGAACAGGAGGGTGTTTGTTTGAATTCTCTTTACAGTTAGCTATAATTGTGGTAGGGAACCAGTTCGTTAACACCTTGGTGGAAATGGGTGTTCCGTAAGTTTTTCAGTTAAAATAGATATTTATTGTAATAATTTTATGTAAGAACATTTTCTATGACAGTTGGCTCATTTTGAGACATAAGAACTGTGCTGTAGTGTTTTTTTTTTAAAGTGATTTTGATGTTTTCAAGATTCACAGTTTATTAATGTTCAGTCAAACATGTAGTAAGTCATGTTTCGTCTGATAAGATATAATTTGGCATTAGCACTCCCAAGTAAATACAGTACTAACTCTACTGTTAGTAAACTTAATACAGTTTTACTACTGTTACCTTGTACGTTAAAACACGCAATTACTTACTTTAACTGATAGTAAAAGATTAGGTCATCATAAGACTTTTCAAAAAGTTTCATGTTGAATTCACCAAACCTCTGTCATGTCTCTAATATTGATTGTTAGGTGACGAATTAGTGAAAAAAATTACCATAAATTATCATAAAAATAAATGAAAAGTGATACGTCCAACATTTGTTTTGTTTGTTACACTTTCTATTTCCTCCTATAACATTTTTTTCAGTAATACTGTGAGATTCCTAATCTCAAAATCAATTTTAAAGTTTTAAAGATCCATTTTTATACAGACTAGTTAAATCCAGTTTCTGGAGTCCTCCGCAATAAGTTTTTGTGTATTTGAACTGTATCTAGTTACCTCAAACTTAACACTGCATCTTACCTCTTATCTTATCTTATCTTATCTTATCATAAATGTGATAGTACCTTTGGATATGTTCACTAGTATAAATCCAACATTTTACAATGCTCGGGCATGGCCATGTGGTTAAGGCACTCGACTCGTAATCCGAGGGTCTTGGGCTCAAATCCCCGTCACGCCAAACGTTCGCCCTTTCAGCCATTATAATGAGGCAGTCAATCCCATTATTCGCTGGTAAAAGAGTAGCCCAAGGTAGTGATTACTATCTGTCTTCCGTCTACTCTAACACTATTAAATTAAGGACACATAACCCTCGTGTAGCTTTGCGCGAAATTCAAAATAAACAAAAACTTCACACCTGCTTGTAGCGTTTTCAAATAGTTATAGTAATAACTAGAAATTCTAAATTAGCCAAGAATTTAAGGGATAAAAGGTATCAAAATGTATATTAACACAATTATGAACTTCTATTCAATATAATTTGTTCAAAAATTACAAAATAATATCGCAAAAGTCAATTGGACGCAAGTAATAAAGTTAATGTATGAAGAAATTAATGTGAAAGTAGCAAACTAAAGTTGCCATATTTAGGTGAACTTTAAGTAGGCATACATGAGTTTTAAAACAATAAAACCTATTGATTAGGAGAAGCTATGTTGCTACTAACTATTTGTCCAATAAGATATCAAAAACATATTTTTAATCTTATGTATAAAATCTTCGTATTTTAACTCAGTTTTATACAAAAATGTGCTGAAAAATTCATCTGCATCCTTACAAACACAGACCTAAATTTTAGAATAATGTAAATGTATCAATAATGTAAATTGTTTAACACTAAAAATGTCACTTTGAGGTTGTTTTCAAGCTGAACACCTATTATGATGGTTGTTAAATGATTTAATATAAAGTTCTAACAACAATTGGAACCCAGCTTCAAATCTCAAAGCTTATTTTAACATAACAAGTGTGAACGTGTAAATGTTAATGTAAGTACTAATTATCTGGTGTTCAGATACAATAAACTAGCTAATATTTTTTCAAAATGTATTCCACAAAGATACTCATATCTACACACACTATGTTGTTTGTAAGTCTGTCTATGAGATTTGCATGCAACTTCCTCCTTCCAATCCTTATGGAAACAAGATGGCCAAAGAAGGTTTATTCTAAGACAACTGGTAGGAAGCCAAGTCTTGAATACAAGACCTTTTAGTCCATATATGGAACAGGCACAGCTGTGACAGCACTAAAGCACGTGGACTTGGCTGAGGTGTCAGTGAGCTCATTCCCACAAGTACTGTCATGGCCAGTTATCCAAACAAAACTGTATGTTAGTGGAAGATGAAGAAGATGGGCCAGTTGTTGCTGTTTAATATTGACAAGAACAGGATGGAATTTAATGTGATTCCAGAGCTAGAATCACTGCAAATAGTACAATCATTGTACTATTGTACTATGTCATCCAGGGCAAGGTAAATGGCATGCAACTTGGCAGCAAATAACAAAGCAAACACAGAGTCACAACAAACTCTGGCACAGTCCACAGAATTGCCTAATTTTTGAACCATTTGTGTAAATAGAAATAGAAGAATGGTTCGAAACATGGTCAGCAAATAGAAGACAGTACCTTCTAATCAGGAGTATCTACCATCCTCAGATGGCTCAAAGAAAGGTCACAGGTGTGGATGGTAATAAGCCATGGTGGGATAATGCTGATCAGTGGAGACAGCAATTTCATCCAATGACATGCCCAATTCAATCAGCTGTCCCTGCAGAAAAAAGCCTAAAGGAAAAATGACAGACCATCTATTCAGAAAGAGCAAATGGTGGAGGTTAAGAACAGGTTCGTAGGATTTGGTGTACAAGCTTTGGACTGAATAAGTGAGAAAACCCCCATGCAGAGCCAAAGCCCCAGATGGTGAATGGGGTACAGCATCTTCAAAGGTGAGGTCCTGGCAGAATCATAAACTCATTGTCAAATTTGGATCAAATGCAAGCACCTTGAGCACAGAACATTGAACCACTCGCTTAGAGGTGGAAGAGAGGACACAAAAGATGTTTAGTGCCCTCACACACTTCATACATAGCTGTTTGATGTGATGAATGAAAGAAAGCTTACGGTGAAAAATAAACCCCACGAATTTTGCCTTAAGGACCATGGGAAGAACAACATCACCAAGAGGGATCTCAAGATCAAAGAAGACAGAAACAAGGTGTTCTCTCATTGTTGAAGTCTTCTGTGATCGTCAGTGTTTTAAGTCCAATCAGGTGGTCCAAGATGGTTGGACTTAAAACTATAGAAAAATGGCCCTGTAAATATTATGGACAATATATGTTGGTCTTGGAGGGTATATTTATTCCATAAATTGTTTTGGGTGAATCTAAGATTAACTGATTATTTATGAGACACTATTATCAGTTCTATACAGTTAAACTACTTTGCTTGAAACTTAAAGTTATCAGGATACCAAACAATTCCACAACATTAACTGGGTGTTATAATGAAAGATTTTGTTACTTGACTTTGCACAATTGCCTTTCATAAGTTTAGAACTTCTGAGTCAAAAGTATGAAACTACTATCATGATAAAGTATCCAATCAATTGTATTTGTATCTATCACACTTCACAGCTCGTCAAATCGCCATGCCACTGAATTACTATTAATATTACGTATTAACGTTATTCATTTACTCATATTATTGTTAATAATAGTATCACCACCACTGGGATTCTTCACCAACCTAATTCAAATTATCTTAAGTCTTGGTGACCTTGCATGGCCAGGTGGGTTTAGGCATTTCGACTCGTAATCAGAGGGTCGCGGTATCGAATCCCCGTCGCACCAAACATGCTCGCCCATTTCGCCGTGGGGGCGTTATAAGGTTACGGTCAATCTCACTGTTCGTTGGTAAAAGAGAAGCCCATGTCTTACTGAATCACTATGTCAAGTTTAGTGTTCTTTTATCAATAAATGTGGAAACGTTTAATGAACAGATGCACACGTGTAGTGACGTTTATTTAAACAGAAGATGAAGGTTCCAACTCACCCCTCAAGCCATCGTACGTCACTCTGTCAAGTATTTTGTTGATTGGTTACGAAATGAGTAAACGTGGAAAGAAAAGTTATTCAATGATAGTTATTGTCGTTTATTGATAAAACAATGTATTACGTAGCAATAATTAAAAAAGTAATGCTTAGATATGAAAATATGTACACATTTATGAAATATAGTTACTACATGACAAGTTAATGAACTATAGCAAGTAAAATAATGAGATTTTGAGAAATAAAAATCTCAGGTAAAATAAGTAGAGCTTGATATTTTTCCATGTTTCCTGAAGGAATAAAGACTATACGTTTGAGTATTGGTGGAATTAGACACAGGATTCCAGTTGAAACGCTCTCCAAATGTAAACTAGGCAGTTCACTTACCACTCCAGCACGTGAACAACATTGGTATCTTCCTGAAGATAAGAAATATCAGTTTCAAGGATGTGGGACCATATTCCCTTTCTTTACTCATTATATAAAGACATTTAATTATTCCTGAAGACGATCAGAGTATTAATACATTCATACAAGGAATTACATGTTATGAAACTGAACCAGCAGAAGTTCTTTTATCACCAAAGCTTCTTCAAGATCAAAAAGAGCGTGAGGATGATTTCATCAGCTGCATTGATAAAACATAGTCTGATAGTGTTTCAGACGGAATTTACTGATCGTGGATATTTAATGACGATTCACGGCTCAAAGAAAAGTTTGATGGAAACTTTACCAAAAGTGAAACCAAAGGCTGACAAACACTTTAAACATCTTGGATGGAAGGTGTCCACGTGTTTTAAAAAAATATAAGTTTGTAAAGACAATATAAAATTGTCTTCTGTTTCAATCTGTGTCAAAACTAGGATACACCGTCACGTGTTCTTCTGAGTGGCGCAATAAATCAACTGAAAATATCACTACCCAATGGTTACTTCATAGACAACGCATCATCCGGGAAGAACAACCAAGGCCAAACATGACTACAATTAAAAATGCAGTTCATCGTATTATAAAGAGATTGAAATTTTGGAAAACATAAGAAGTCCATTTTTAATTTGAATTAGACTTATTAGTTACTACTTTCAACTTCATGTGTACTAATATTAACCAAATTAATAGTTTTTGCTCATATTATTTGAGAACAGTACAATTTCCATGACTACTTCCTTGAAGTTCATAGCTTTGTGTGGAAAATTTATTTTGATGTTAAAATCACTAATTGAATAAACGTTTAAAAACAAAATTATGTAAAATTTAAATAAAGAAACAGTTACGTAATTCTGCTATTCCTCATTCTATGTTGGTGTAATGTCTTTTTTGTATCTGTAGCTCAAATAAAGATTCTTTTGAAAAAACACACGTGTGTGTGTGTGTTTCTTATAGTAAAGCCACATCGGCTATCTGCTGAGCCCACCCAGGGAAATCGAACCCTTGTCTTTTTCAGTAATATTGTGACGTACTGAAAAGGTATGTTTTAATAGATGATTCAGATTTAGATTGTGAAAGTATGATTTATAATAAGTACAAAAATACACATTGAAACTTACACAGATTATTTCTTTTCATTTGATCTACAGTATCGCTTTACAAATAGTAATAGTAACGATCTTACATGGAAACACCACAGTTTAGTGGGTACGTTTATTTAAATTATTTCTTAGTTATTCTTGGCGTTAGAAATTACTTTTCTGTCGTATGGAATGTACACATTATTTTCTTTCTATCAGCATAGCACATTTAAATGCCTATTAAACAGACATATCAAATACGAATATAAAGTCAAAGTGTTATTTAAGAGACGATTGGAGATTCTAGTTTTAGTTAAGTGAAACGTTAAAGCCATGAAATGTTAGCAGGTACTCTTTTCTTATGTTAAAAATACTGCTTCCAAAGTCGAAGCACACTATGGAAATAAAACCCTTGTATTTAAATAAACAATAACTATTTTAGATAAATTCTTTCTGACACAAATTTTAGGTTTATATTCACAGAAACATTTACTTGAAAAAAATGTAATTACATTATTTTGAAAGTTACGTAAATGTTATCCTGCTATTCCTCATTCTATGTTGATGTAAAATAGTTGAGAGTTCTAGATTATGAGCTGTCTGAGAAATATAAGATCAGAAAGTAAATATCGTTATCTTCCACGGTTTATGAGCCCTGTTCCTGGTTACCTATTTATAATTGATTTTGAGGAATTCAAAACTTTGTTGGTACGTTGACTGTTTAATATGAACTGAAGCAAAATTTCCAAGAATGGATTCAATTGCGTTTCACTTTTATCTTTTGTTTTATATTTAAGCATAAAGATCTATATGTGTGCTCTGCTCACCACAGGTATCAAAACCAGGGTTCTAGCAGTGTCAATACGCAGCACAACTATGTGTCGATAGTGGTCTTTATCTTTCATCTGTTATACCTATTTTCATTGGTGCTGGTCTTGTTTGATGTTTTTAGCTCATAAAAGACTTTCTTCCAACAAAATTGTTAACCATTGGTCCTGTGAGTAGTTAGTTGATTTGTTTGTTGTTAAGTAGAAACATATATACACAGGAGACTGTGTAGGATCTATGAACAGACATTTAGAACAACATTTTCATTTGTAAATAATAGATAAATACTACACCAGAGTTAAAACATGTAAATACAAAAGTGGTCAAAACAGTTTAAAAATGGAGAACGTTATTGTACGTCAGTCAAATGAATTCTGTAACAAAAAATATCAATGTTTGTTGAATGTGTTGACCACTGTAATTATTGAGCATATGAAACCCTTTTTTACAACGAGACTTTTAAAACCTCATGGTTTTTCGTGATGTCTACCAATTTACTCTAAAAAGAGGCATATTTTCAACGTTAAACCTAAGTTTCAGTTGAATAATTTCGAAACTTTCGTCGGGACAAATTTATTTAAGAAATAGTTTTGTTTAAATGAAAGTTAGTTTATTCATGAGTATTGATTTTGATATTCAGTGAAAGATTAATCTTACCGTTTATTAGGTAACTATAGTTGTCAAGTATTTCGTAGTATTATTGTATTGTGTTTAAAGTTTTATGGACACAAGCCATTTCCCACATCTTTGGTAACGTCTTGGGCTCCACATTGACCACGAAGAAAAACTAGTTATGTACAACATGTCAGCCAAAGAGTTCGAAACACTGTCAAGAATCGACCTTAAAGAAGAGAATGATTTCTTGAAACATACAAAAAGGTTGAGAACCACTGCAATAACAGTTCTGTGAGCCACTTTTACTCACCAGCTCTCCTTTTCTCTGACATTAAAATTTATCCATCACGTTTCGGATTTACTAGTATACATTTATTTAAGTTTAATAAACGTAACGTACATTTGTAAATGTGTATTGCGCATGTCCCAAATGTTTCTAAATATTTAGATTTTCGAGCATAAGAATCAACAATGTATGACGTGTGTAATAATCAGTGATTGACAGTATTGTTGTCTACCAAACTTTCTGGAAACTATGAGCTATAAAAGCTATCGCAAAACGCGGGAAAAAAATAGTATGTTGATTGGTGGAGCATAAATCAACAATTGTTGTCTACCGAACTTTCTAGAAACTATAGCTATAGCTATAAAAGCTATCGCAAAAACGCGGGAAAAAACTATGAGCTATGCTATCGCAAAAAACGGGAAAAAATAGTATGTTGTTTGGTCGCTAGAGTCAGTACACTATAAGCTTCGTAAGCTGTAATGTGATCAACGTCATAAAACCACAGAATTGTACCAGGAATATTTATAAATTTCGAACATTACAATCCATTTAACATAAGTGAATTAACTTATGACGTTAGTATTTCTTAGAGGACATTAAATATCTTCGTCGGTAAAAGTTACCTTGTAAGTGGTGCAAGGACAGCTAAGAATAAAGGGCAAGTTAACTTGAGCAAGGTATAACAACATCAAGTCAGAATTAATTCGCTAATCGTGGACCTGTATCATCGATACAATATTCAATTCTGAACCAAAGAGAGACTAAATTATTTGTGAGTTTGTAAAATTTATATAAATAAATCATTTATTTGTAACAACCATTGTCATAAATTGTAATGATGTTTGTTTGTTTTAGAATTTCGCACAAAGCTACCCGAGGGCTATCTGTGCTAGCCGTCCCTAATTTAGCAGTGTAAGACCAGAGGGAAGGCAGCTAGTCGTCATCACTCACCGCCAACTCTTGGGCTACTCTTTTACCAACGAATAGTGGGATTGATCGTGACATTATAACGCCCCCATGGCTGAAAGGGTGAGCATGTTTGGCGCAACGGGGATGCGATCCTCAGGTTACAAGTCGCACGCCTTAACGCGCTTGGCCATGCCGAGTCTAATGTTGTTTGTGTATTAAAGTTTTTAAGGTTTTGTATTTGATATATTTTATTGCAGAAAGGCTAAAAAAATGAATTAGTTGATCCAGTATTACAAAATCTCTTATGAAAGTAGTCCACAAAGTCCATGGGAGGTTTATTTTTGAAAGACATCTTTTTTGTGATGTTGTGATAATAATGATAACTCAAAGTAGAAGACTGAGAGTTAACCTCCAGGTTAAAATGCAAATGAACAAATATTAATAAAACAAATTATCTATTAAAAATTATGACTTTTAGTGTGCAACAGTCTTGTAATGTTTAGTAAAAATCTACCAAGTTGTGTGAATATACACTTAATATATTAGAAGTTGCCATTATGAAACATTTACCATGGAACAATAATCTTATATCAATATATATTAAAAGTTACAAGTTTAGATTATAATGTTGTTTTAATGAGATTCCTTGACTGTTTTCAGATTATCTTTTAGAGTTACCTATACACACATTAACTTTCACCTTGTGCAGTCCATATTATGTGTACATGTAATTTTTCATGTATCAAAACATATTTCCGCAGTGTTCATTTTGTGATATACTGTTAACAAGATATTAATAATTTCACACATATAGACAGAAGTACTGAATCAGTTTGTTTTGTTTCTTTCAGGAAAATCTTCTCTTAGATGAAGAACAGAACTTGAAACAAACAGATTTTGGTTTATTATATTTGAATATTATAGAAAATTTGAATATTAGTAAGAAAATAAACATTTTATTAATATTGTAAAAACTTCTAAGTATCAAACATTGTACTGTCAGTACAAATATTTAATACTAAATATTAAGTTATTTGTTAGACCTCAACCATGAAGCAAGAACATCATAATTCATGGTTTAATTACAAGTATTAAACTAACAAGATTAAAATAATAAAACTTTAGAAAAATGGTTCTGTAAGTATTATAGACAATATATGTTATTCATTTACTCAGATTATTGTTAATGTAGTGTCACTACCACTGGGATTCTTAACCAACCTAATTCAAATTATCTTAAGTCTTACTCTTACTTAGTGGCCCTGCATGGCCAGATGGGTTAAGGCCCGCATAATCTGAGGGTCGTGGGTTCGAATCCCCGTAGCACCAAACATTCTCGCCCTTTGAGCCGTGGGGTCGTTATGAGGTTACAGTCAATCTCACTATTCGTTGGTGAAAGATAAGCCCAAGAGTTGGCGGTTGGTGGTGATCACTAGTTGCCTTCCCTCTAGTCTTACACTGCTAAAGTAGGGGCGACGAGCGCATAGCCCTCGAGTAGCTTAGCGCGAAATTCAAAACAAACAAACTCTTAATGATTACTACATTTTTATCACATTATTACAACTTCCTTCGCGCATTATTACTAATAACTTACAATATGTACATTCACAACTTAAAATTATAATTAAATCTAAGCCTGGTTACAAGAGGCCTACATATACATAACAAGTGTGTCACTTTAGTTTCCAGATAGCTAAATTTGGCTCGAAATCGAATAAGACATCCAATTTCATTCAGTTCGAATCGGATTCTGAGTTATAATCTATATTTTCTTCAAAGTTTAAGTGTTAAATATGTCCGCATAATGAAGATATTCTAGTAATAGCAGATTAATAATATATTATTGTGGTGATTTATAAAAAAATAATTAACAAGAATCAAATGATTAACGCTAATTACAAATTTCAATGACTACACTTACAAATAAACCTTGTTACTAAGCTTTCAATTACTACATTCGTTCGTTCGCTCTAAGTGGGTATTTGGGTATTGATGTGAAATACCCAGAAAGGTCAGGTGCCTCTTCCTCCTTCCCGAACGTTGATGACGTTCAGGGTTTGTTAGTTGTTATAGCTTTGGGCTAGGCCGATAGAGTGTAACACCGTACTCGGGCCCGCTTCAGGACACAGTCCATGCATGGACACGAAAAGAAATTTTTAAATATTTTTCTTTCTTTTTGTTTGATTTTCATTTAAATATATTTTTTTATATGTTACTTTTCTCATAGAGAAAACGATACTGCTATTAGTCGTAACAATAAAATAAAATAAATATAATAAAAATATAAGAGAATTATAAAAGAAAATTATGAAACAATAATGGAAAACAATAATTAAGTGTCTTGTGCGTAGGCCCCCCAGTGGCTCAGCGGTATGTCTGCGGACTTACACGCTAAAATCCGGGTTTCGATACCCGTGGTGGGCAGAGCACAGATAGCTCATTGTGTAGCTTTGTGCTTAATTCAAAACAACTAGTGCGTAGTGGTCAGCTTGTGTAACATTCCTTAAATACATGTCAAAATGGGAGAGGTATTTAAGACTATTTACATCATGTACGTGGTATCTGTCGAGATCACACATTAAGTTATTCTTAGGTCAATCTTATTATGGCCTAGCTCGTTAAGGCGTGCGACTTGTAATCTGAGGGTCGCGGGTTCGCGCCAAACATGCTCGCCCTCCCAGCCGTGGGGGCATTATAATTGTACGATCAATCCCACTATTCGTTGGTAAAAGAGTAGCCCAAGAGTTGGCGGTGGGTGGTGATGACTAGCTGCCTTCCCTCTAGTCTTACACTACTAAATTAGGGACGGCTAGCACTGATAGCCCTCGAGTAACTTTGTGCGAAATTCAAAAAAGCAAACAAATTTCTTATTTGTGTGTAGATGAAAACAGAAATTTTAAGCTAGAGTGGGCGGAATATTTTACATTCACCGTTAAAGGAGGTAAATCTTTATATATTACCTGCAACGTGTTACTCAGTCATTACAAAGCCAGTAACTTGAAACAACACTGTGAAAAAAATCACAAAACGTATCGTCTGATTATCCACCTAAATCATAATTACAGATAAAACAAGTTAACTGTGTTAAAATCATCAATAAATAGCCAGCAGACACTGTTTACAATGTTCAGTAAGGAAGTTGATACAACGACTGAAGCTAGTTCTGTTATATCATGGAATATTTCTCGTACTAAACGCCCATATTATCATGGTGAATTTGTTAACAAGAATATAGCTGAAGTTACTGCAGTGTCACATCCAAATAACACAAAACTTCAGTGATTAACAGCACAACCAGTAGCTTCACGCCACACTAAAGAGAGACGTATCTCCCAGATCAGCACTGAAGTCGCACGCAAAATGCAAAATGATTTAAAGAATTCTCTTGCATTCAGCTTAGCCCTTGACGAATCTACAGACATACAAGACAACTCACAACTGGCGGTATTTATTCGTTATGTTTCCTCTGATGTAACTGTGAAAAAAATGTTGGACTTCTGGCACTGAAAAAAACAACTCGTGGTGTTGACATTAAATATGCGTTTGACAGAACAAATACTGATATTCCACTGGGTAAACTCGTCAGTGTGCAACAGATGTAGCACCTGCAATGGTGGGGAAAAATGAAGGATTAATTGCACTTATTAAAAGTGATCCCAGCTTTACAGAGTTTCTCCTTGTTCACTGTATTATTCATTGTGAACATCTGGCAGCCAGGTACTTCAAGCATGATATATTGCTTGATTTCTAACCAATACAAACTGAGAAAGACAACAATAAAATGTAAGCATAATATTATTGAATGTTTGCATATAGTAACTAAGGAGACGAAATCTTAAAGTAAGCATCGAACTGTGCGAAGAAAGAACTAAATTTTATATTCAAAAGTTTCTCACCTTGCATTTCATGGGTACTTCGACCAGTACAATTTGTAGGTACAACATTTATAAACAAAATTTCCAAAGGTAATAAAATTGTAATTAAAATTTGTAAAAATATTTATTATATGGTTCAAAGTTTCGCCGATTCAGTAAACACTGTAGGACAGTGGTTCCCAACCAAATAACATATTTTTTGTTGGACATGTAAAAACCGGTTTATGCAAATTTTAGTTTGTTGTAATATTTTTTCTTTTCCAAATGTTTCGTTTTTGTTTATATATCATTACAACTAATTATAAAAATTTGTTTTGACCACCTTCACCTTTATTCTTAAATAAATAATTACTGTTAGGTGTTCGAGAAAATATTAAAATTTTTTAGAGGTGCGGGCCATAAAAAGGTTGGGAACCATTGTTGTAGGATCTGAGGTCGCAGGTGTTCAGTGCTACTGCTCATCCATTTTATGTATGTCGAATTTCGCAGTATATGTGTATGAAGGTGTTATTTGTGCACTTGCTCATAAAATTTACTGTTCTCTTGTTATAAAGTTGTCAAGTTTTGAATGTGGTGTTAAATTTACCTTAGTTTAGACAATAACACAAATGCAGTAGGCCTAACTACGTATTTGCCTACAAAACTACGCTATTTCGGCTACCATACATTACTGTATAATGTATACATGCATATTACTATTTATTCATTAATGTTTACATTTTTGTTGTATTTCTTAAAACATAGAAAGTAAATGAGAAATACGTTAATTTCAAGGGCTCCATGAATTATAGTTTAACACTCCTACGAAAATTGGGCCCTAATAGGCCCCAGAGCAACTTGAAAGGTTATTAATATTAGGCTAATAATTTTGTATTTAAATGAAATTGCCATTAACTGACCCTATCCCTTTATATTTTAAGGAGCAATAATATTTTGACTTTTCAGACATTTGCGAAATAATATTTAATTTTTTTTTTTAAACATCCACTAAGGGTATTTTGGGGCCTATTAGGCCCCAGATCAAAAAACATAAAAATGACTTTATTTATTTCCTAAATAATTCTAGAACAGGCCTGGGCAATCGAAAGAAGCAAATTATGGTAAAAATATATTAATTTTACAACTTCTTTTCAAAAAATGGATATTTAGGATAATAACTCTACTCCAACAATAATTTTAGACGGTCCTGATTATTGCCTAGTTTGCCCACGCCTGTTCTAGAACATTCTAGAAACTTTACAGAAGTATTTAGAATAATCTAGAATATTCTAGAAGAATCTACAAATCCTATATATACAGGAGCTGAAATCTTCAAACCGTGTCAAAAAATGATATTTCTTGATAAGCTGTACATTTACTGACAAAACCATCCGACGATGAAAGTGAACATGATAATTTCGAAGACTACTCTGAAAGTTGTGATGATGATCCTTCTGAAGCCGAAAATGATGAACAAATCGCTCCGTACCCTTCTGAAAGTGAAGAAAGTAATCAAGAAGATCTTACTACGATGCCAGTGAACGAACTTTTGTCCAAAGATAAGAATTTTAGTTATTCAACAACACCTTCAAGGATCAACAGGAGAACCGCAGCTCTCAATATATTCAATGGGAACCCAGGCATTACAAGGCAAGCTGCTCCAAGAGTCTCTACACCATTCGAAACATTCAAAATTTTCATTTCTGATAATATGATGGAACAGATCATTCACTCAACAAACACCGTCATGAAAGAACCAATTTTTGAAGAAGACCTCTGGAAATGGATCGCAGCTAATCTTTTCCTTGGAATAAGCAAATCCAAAATGCATCGATAGACGAAATGTTTTCAACCGAATTCGGTTTGCCATTTTGCGAAAACTGATTACACAAGACAAATTCAAAAAAATGAGCTCAAAATCAGATTTGACATCCACTCTCAAAAAATAGAGAAATCAAAGATGCCGCCATCTCTGGAGTCTGGAATTTTTCATTGAAAATTGCAAAACAGTTACAACCCAAGCGAATACCTGACAGTGGATGAACAACTATGTAACGGAAATCAAGAACCTTCCTGCCTCCTGAAATAAATGCAAAATCTAGAGAGTTATCACCAAAGTTTTTCTACCATGACGACATCACTCTTCTCAGGCACTCAGACAAACCAGGAAAATATGTGCTACTACTGAGTTCTCAGCATCAGTCTGGTGAAGTAGAAGAGAATGGAAAGCCCGAAATCGTCAATCTTTACAATGCAACGAAGGCAGGTGTCGACCCTCTCGATCAACTGGTGAGATATCATACAACAAAGAGGCGATCAAAGCGCTGGTCAGTCTGCATATTCTATAACATTCTAGATCTTGCTGCGTACAATGCTTTCGTTCTATACTCGACAAAACATCCAGAATTTCTTCGTCAACATAAATCAAGAGCCAGAAGAGAATTTATACGGCAATTGGTGCTTGAAATCAAAGAAATTTACTGCAAAGATAATGACAAAACAACCTCATGTGAACCGCCTGCAAAGAGGGCAAAAAAGAGGACGATGCCATTTGTGCGGCAGATCAAAAGATAGACAGTCGAAAATTGTTTGCTCAAATTGTAAAAAAAATGTTTGTCAGAGCCATTCTAAAGTTGTTTGTAATGAATGTTGCTAAATCACTGTGTTTCTATTGGAAAAATATATGGGGCCTGATAGGCCCCATAATCACTTTAGTGGATGTAAATATTTTTTTCGTAGGAGTGTTAAAAAACCACGAGTATCACCCAATCTTACACTTTGTTTTTATCACTGTTAGTAAACGTGTATATCTTTAAACTTTAAATGCTTATTTCTTAGCAGAATCTATTTGTTTACTTTAATATAATCTTAAAATATTTGTGGTTCTCTCTATTTTTATATTTTATATAATACATGCATATAGTGAATATAAATAAATATATATAAAAGGTTAAAGTCGTATGTACAGAATAAATCTACAGACGATAAAAATCTTGTCACATTTAAGATCTTACACCGACAAATCATCATACACGTGATCGCGAAAAAAACCTTTTATTTATAATCTAGGTACAATTTCTTTATTAGATTTAAAGGATAAAATTTCGTTTTCATCACTCAACTTTGAATATCTTCTGAGTTTTCCCATTGCTACCGCTCAGTTATCAGTTTTATTTTTGTATCATTTCCTTCTCCCTGGCGTACGTCATTTCATAACAACAATTGATTCAAGAGTATAGTTACACTTGAAACCAATACAAACTGTGAAGAAAGGCAACAATAAAGTTAAACCACAAAATTACTGAGTATTTGCATATAGTAACTATGGAGACCAGACATTAAAATAATAGCCGACTTTGAGAAGAAATAACAAAATTTTATAGCAAAACATTACCAACCTCACATTCCACGGATATTTCGACCAGTACAATTTGTTGGTTTAAAGTTTTGTATGAATACTTTTATTGTATATTTACATAAGATGATTCTAAAAATCTCAATCAACTTCTTGAAATAAGAAGCAAAAGTCAGACAAGTAACATTCACTTTACTCTGCAACCTGTGAGAGGCTTAGCAATTAGGATTAACAAGTACTGGGCTGTTTTCGACAATGTCGTACTGAAAAATTTAGAAAAATTGGTCATTTTTTAAGATAAAAATACTATTTTTACAGTAATTAATGCAGTGGAAAACTGTTCTCATTGTGCGAAGCAAACATTATTTTTGGTCTATTAAGTGTGTTATCGTTTATTTAAAAATTAACAGTTTTTAACTCCTTTCCTTAAAACTATATTTAGATATTACATCAATAAAGATATAATAAAACCTTCAGATTTAGTTCTAGTGAAAGTCGGGTTCTTGTTATGAGGACAGTACTTTAAAATTCTGTTCTTTGATAAATATAGGTTTGTCGTACGTATCGTAGTTATTTTTATAATTGTCTGAATTTAGAATACCAAAGTGGGAATTTTTATAGATTGTTTTGTGTGGTGCCATTTAGTAGATAGTGAAACAATGTATTTGTTGTTTCGGTTACATAGATACAAATATGCACGCCATGTCCTTTAGATAATAGTTAAATTAGAAAATATAACGTAATTAATACTTTATATTGGATTTACTTAAATATATTTTTTCAGTATGAGATAATGCTGCTTTTTGTTTTGTTTTTAATTAAGCACAAAGCTACACAATGGGCTATCTGTGCTCTGCCCACCACGGATATCGAAACCCGGATTTTAGCGTGTAAGTCCGCAGACATACCGCTGAGCCACTGGGGGGCCAAAGGGAGAGCATATTTGGTGTGACGTGGATTCGAACCCGCGACCCTCGGATTACGAG
This sequence comes from Tachypleus tridentatus, assembly GCF_004210375.1. NCBI lineage: Eukaryota > Metazoa > Arthropoda > Merostomata > Xiphosura > Limulidae > Tachypleus > Tachypleus tridentatus. The sequence continues at coordinate 1,935,901 of NC_134825.1, read as the reverse complement.
TCGAATGCCTTAACCACCTAGTCATGCCAGGCCAATAATTAATGGGCTATCTGTGCTCTGCCCACCACGGGTATCGAAACCCGGATTTTTGCGTGTAAATCAGCAGACATACCGCTGAGCCACTGGGGGTCGATAATTCTGCAATGGTTAATAGATAGCCTGTACCATGTTGCTGTATTATTAATTAACTGTGCTTTTAGTTCGTGGTTTTAGTAAATTTAGGATAATTATATCTATATAACCCACAATAGCGACTTAATACACTGTGATGGTTTACTTGGTGTCGTCTCATTATCAGTCAAATGTCTACGATATTTTTCTTTCTAAGTTCTCTCAGGTATCTTTGAAATGTTTCGTTACGTTCGATGATAATGAATTAATAGGTATTAATAAGGATTTTAAATGTGCTTTTGTTGTAAAGAATAACTACCATTTTAATCAAGTAATTATTTTAGTTAAGAATAACAATGTTATTGTCGGACGATGTAACATAAATATTTTATTTAACGACAGTTCTTTTAAAATATTTCTTCAGAGCTTAAACGGTAAGGACGAACATTAGGGATAAAATCACAAGAAGTAGAAAAGGCAAAGTTCTTTATTTTCGTCATAAAAATGTTACTCAATCGATAAAGAGTTATTTTATCTTTCATAAGAAGGTCCTTCAGGTGTCTGTATTGTGAGTTGAAAGTGTAAACTAAATTAGGTACGTAGAGTCTACGTTGTGGAAGAGAGAACTGAAGACCTTTAGCTAGCACTGATTTACACTGATTATTTATGTTATAATTACACAGGTTATCAATCTGGTCGTCAGGATGAAGCTAGGAATGAATGTTGTTAGTCAGTCAATTCATCCTCAAATTTTGGACATGTTCACACTGAACAATTTGTCTTCGTTCTATTAGTTCCACTTGTTCAGTACATCGGTGTAATCAACACTGGTATCAACGATTCTATGGTTAGTACAGAACACTTTGACTTTTTCAGTGAAATTTATGTTCTGTTGATGCTTTGTTTGAAATTCTTGATCCAACTCCACAAAACATGCTCACCCTTTATGATATGTGTGGGGGGGAGGGAGAACATTGTTAGGGTCAGTCTCAATATTCGTTTGTGAAAGAGTGGTTAGTGGATGGTGATGACTAGGTACCTCTATTCTTTCACTGCTAAATTTCGGACGACTAGTGTAGATAGCCCTCGTGTAGCTTCAGCCCAATGTAAAACAAAACAATAGTATCTTCAGACAAATCTGATAATCTAACGACTTTTGAACATTTCGGTTTGGTTCTTTAAAGTGGAGAAACTTTGGATTCACGTTTCGAACAATGTTTCTGAACGAAAACAAATTTCAAGGTTGATGATTAATAGTATAACTATATTGAAGATGAAGAAATAATACAACAGAAGGGAACAGAGATAAAGTTTTCAATATTTTACAGATTCAGTATTTAAAGTAAAAAAATCTTGATGACGAGAAACCTACTTCAGATAAAAATGTGTATCACAATGGCTGGTATTGGTACTAACACATGTATTGTGTACCAGAATGGCTGGTATGGGTACTAACACTTGTATTGTGCATCAGAATGTCTGGTATGGGTATTAACACTTATATTGTATATCAGAATGTCTGGTATGGGTACTAACACTTGTATTGTATATGTGAATGGCTGGTATGGGTACTAACACTTGTATTGTATATGTGAATGTCTGGTATGGGTACTAACACATGTATTGTGTATCACAATGGTTGGTATGGGTACTAACACATGTATTGTGTATCACAATGGCTGCTATGGGTACTGACACTTTTATTGAGGAGAGAAAAACGATTCGACCTTCCTAGGTCATCCTCAGGTTAAGAAAGAGAGAGTTTGCAAGTGGCCGTTGTCGGACACATGTCTTAGGGACGAGGGTATAAACGTATACGGGAGTAACAGATACGGAAAGTTATTCAACCATTCGTGTAATAGAACGTGGTTATTTTACTGTCAAAACAATGGCAAACTGCTATCTGCAGTGTCGTGTATAGAAACAACATAAACCACAATAAGGCTTCCCCCAATTTTAGTTAACCCATAGCTAGCGGAAAAGCCTAATTTAGACACTGAAATGTTTACTTGGGGCACTCAACCCTGTGACTAAGCATCGGGAATGTATTGTTTGTACTTACAAGACACTGCTGGACAGATCACAACCAAAAGGAGCTTGCTTGATCGATGTTCACAGGTGTCCGCGGCACACGCTTCAAAACCACAGTCGTAATATTTGTCTGTCCATTCTGTCATTGTTAATTTGTTATGTTACTTAATAGCATTACTAACAAAGTAAGTTTTACTTTGCAGGTAACATGTTTACCAAACAAATGAAGACAACATGTACTACTCAATGCACCTCTTTATTGAATCACTAAATGTCAGCACAAATATATATTATGTGTACTGAAAGTTTGCCAAATTTCATACAGATACACGAGTCGTATCGATACAGTCCTCTCGAGTTCTTCATGGTAAGTACTCGTATGTTACTCTTTTATCAAAACATTTTTAATATTTAGTGTTTGAATTAATTAAATACAGAAACAGACAAGGAAAGCTATTCAACCATTGATGAAACAAAACATGCTTATTGTACTGTCAAAACAAGGGTAAACAGCTATCTGCAGTGTCGTGTGTGGAAGCGTCATAAACCACGAGAAGGTCTCCCCCCCTGGTACATCTGTACAACATACATGTCTGATTGACTACTTAAGTATCTGTAAAACATACATATCGTGTTGATTACTTTACTGATACCACTTAACAACATACATGTCTGGTTCACTAAATTACCCTGTACAACTGAACAACATAGATACATGGTTCACTAAATTACCCTGTACAACTGAACAACACAGATACCTGGTTCGCTAAATTACCCTGTACAACTGAACAACACAGATACCTGGTTCGCTAAATTACCCTCTACAACTGAACAACACAGATACCTGGTTCACTAAATTACCCTGTACAACTGAACAAAACAGATACCTGGTTCACTAAATTACCCTGTACAACTGAACAAAACAGATACCTGGTTCACTAAATTACCCTGTAAAACTGAACATCATACATGCTCAGTTGACTACTTCACTGGTATATCTGAACAACATACAACATTAAATAACAATTATAAATCTGTACGAATAATTTTACTCAGATTTTCTTTGGACTTTATAATTTTGTAATATTTATTTAGTGTAAGTCACAAAGATGTGAGAAACCAAAGTCTGACGACATTCCCCAGTATACAATTTACCTATTGTTTTTTAACTTCTTATCCCAAATCCTATTATTGTATTTGTTATCTAATTCTCATTTCTTGACATAGTAAATACTCAAGCCTCGTTTTTCGTACAATTTTCTTAGAGGTTTACTTTTTACAGACTTTTTATCTCACCCTTTTATGATGTTACAGAATTCGATATCAACACCAATCAGTGAAGACTGACTTTGAAAGCAGCTGTAGACAATATCTGAATGTGATTGGACAGAGAACATTATGTACTACTTGTTTTATATATACTGTGAACAGTGGTGTCTGTCCATCAGTTCATCTGTCTCCTGTTTATAACGGCTTCACTTCTCATGTTGAGTGTGAAAAGCTATGGATGAAGTCAAAGTACAACATTAACTATTTAGATAACAGTAGAACAGGTATGAATAATGTTAACAACAAACAGGATATTCTACACTAACTTGTTATGAATTAATAACACTATGTATCAGAATGTGACATAACGGTTTGTTATTGTTAAATTGTTCTTAGCAGAACACTTACTATACAAACATGGAACATCAAACATTGAAAACCAAAACTCATGTAACACCCTTACTCTAGAGTATCACACAATCTTACAATTTGTCTTTAGTAACTGCTACACGAGGGCTATTTGCGCTAGTCGGCCATGATGTAGCAGAAAGACCAGATGGAATTCAAGTAGTCATCGCAACCAACCGCCAAGTCTTGGTCTACTATTTTGTACTATTTGCTGGTGTATATCTCATCATATACAAACATGGATCACCATTAGGTTCCTCGACTCAAATCACTACAAGTTGATGTATATATAAATAATTTACGTAGGTTCTCATACACTTTCTCGCTCCATTTACTATGATAAATGTATTTATATATACACATATATACGTATGTACATAGATGTAGACGGACGGGAATTTAAATAGAAATGTTATTGGTATTGTTTTTTTAGGGTAACACTGTCTTCTCAGTCAACGTTGTACGAATGTTGATGACGAAGATACGTATGAACAATTACTCAGAAACTGCTCATGTCAGGTAGATATTAGTGGTTGTCTGATTTAATAACAAGCTCAGCGATGGTAAAAACTATTTTAAAATTTGAAGAAAAATAAACATATGAGTATCTAGAAAACTATGGGAAAATATCAGTATATTTAGTGAAGTATTTGTTGTATTTTTTACTTTATAAGTAATTCTATCTTTCTAAAAGTAGTAACATAGAAATTCAAAAATGTTCTGGTGTTTGTGCTGTTTGGAATTATTTAGATTTTTATTGATTACTTCAATTACCACTCCTACATATTTCAAACTTGAACATTGATGATAAAACTGTAAACAGTTTCAGATTTGTTTTGTTTTCTTTTAACCAGTAGCTTGACCTTTTAATGTACTCCTAAACATCAGAATTCCCAGATGTTGAGAGATTTATAGAACTGTGTATTCTTAAAAAACATATTAACTCAATACAATAAAATTTATATCAGGCTGTGACTGTTATACAAGATTAAATATTAAAATAAATAGATAGAGCTTAAAGGATTTACCGGAGTTTTCAAAATCTATAAAATAAAAATTAGTCGTAGAATCACTAGAAATAAAAGTCCACGAAACGTATTAGGGGGATTTTATTGGAAAGAAATGTAAACAGCTTTCCAAAGGAAACTAAATGTGAGAAGAGAATAAATAACTGTTTTTATAGGAAAGTCATCAAAGCTACTGCGCTTCTTTTCTGTTTACTCGGAATCACTTGTCTTCTGCATCAGTCCTCATGACGATACTCACCTACAGAGGGAGTACATGGTAACTAACGCCTTGTTGTAGTCCTCCAAGTAAGTATTTCAAGTCTGATTTTATATGAACGGGGAAAACAGAAAATGTGGGTGTGGTTCTTACTGGCCATAAATCTGTTATTTTCACATCGCTTCCAAGTCCTTGACAGTGCTGGATATTAAACCTTACGGTCCGTCCAGTTACTATTATTTCTATATCTTACACAGTTAGGACTGGCATGGCCTAGCGCGTTAAGGCGTGTGCTTCGTAATCTGAGGGTCGCTGGGTCGCGCCAAACATGCTCGTCCTCCCAGCCGTGGGGGCGTTATAATGTGACGGTCAATCCCACTATTCGTTGGTAAAAGAGTAGCCCAAAAGTTGGCGGTGGGTGGTGATGACTAGCTGCCTTCCCTCTAGTCTTACACTGCTAAATTAGGGACGGCTAGCACAGATAGCCCTCGAGTAGCTTTGTGATTGACCGTCACATTATACACACACCGAACATTTCTGTGTGTTTTCATGAACAATCTCCGTATTTTATTAGTTCTTACTACTAGATGGCGTGGGTGATTATATGGACAAGCCCTGAACAAAGATAAATTTGGATGTCTTTAGTCAGAAGAATTCCCTTCTGTATGATATGGGGTTAAACTTAATCTGGAACTAAAACATAATTTGTGAGTTATAAAAAGCGGTTACCTATCACCATATTGATCTGTATTTTTTATCCTATTTTTAACTTAACTGTTTTTTTTTATCCAACACCAACTTGTAAGCACCTTTCACATGTTGTGTGCACACCCACATATCATATTTTAAACTTTAAGTAAAACATAATTATAAATGTATACCAACAGTTTTATTCATAAATACTTTAGACTTTATAATTGTGAATCATTCATTCAGTGTATGTCAAGAATTAAAACCAATCCAGACTTTCATGTTTGTTTAAATGTGAACGAGCTTCTCCAGTAGACAACCTACCTATTGATTTTTTGACTCAAATCCTATGATTGTAGTTGTTAACTAATTATCATTTCTTCACATACTAATTACTCATGTCTTGTTTTTCGTACAATTTTCTTAGTGGTTTACTTACTGCAATCTTTTTTATCTTACCTTTTTATGATATTACAGAATTTGACCTGAACAACGACCACGACTTGTGAGTAACTTTCAGATGTAGAGTGCACACCTTTATATTAAATATTAAACTGTAAGTAAGAAATAATTCTAAGTCTGTATGAACAGTTTTACTCAGAAATACTTTGTAATTTATAATTTTGTGACATCCATTCAGTGTTAAGTCACAAAGAAAAAAGGAAATCCAATCCAGATTGGACAGAGAACGTTATCTACTACATTTTATACAACATACTGTGAACCGTGGTGTCCGTTCATCTGTCTCCTGTTTATGTTGAGAATGAAAAGCTACACCAACGTGTTATGAATTAATAACACTGTGATTCACACATCAACATGTGACGTAACGGTATGTTATTGTTGAGTGGTTCTTAACATGACTGAAATACTCAATCATTACTTCTTGTAGTTGTTGGTATAAGGAATATAGGTTCAGAAAGTTTGATTAATAACACCAAACTATACCAATCATTCAAATTAATATAGAATTTTGTCTAATGAACAATTAATTTTATGTTTAAGGACATTAAAGTCATTTGTTGAAACACTACACACAAAGAAATAAAGAGAACTTTAAAACGGATTGTTTGAAAAATTCTGTTTCGTATTATATCTGAGATGTTTACCAACTTTAGGTTCCAGTTACATACAGATAATTTGAACACATTTAATCCTAGCATTTCGTTACCATTATATAACAAATACTATGCTTCATATATTTTAATATAATTCATTCCCCATATGGTACAGCACTTATTGTACAGAGTTACAACGTTAAAATCATGGTTTAAATTATTCTCAGTTAACAGATAGCCAGATATGGCTTTACTACAGAAATAACACACACATAATATAATTTAATTTTATTTTATGTTATACTTGGAAAAATGTTTATTTCACAATATATTTTTCAACAAATTATTTACTAATATTTTTATTCAAATATTTTGTACCTGATATAAAGTTAATAGTCGTGATTATATTTAAATATTGATTTCAGATATTATTACATTATTATTTGTCATATAAAATGTTCAGTTTTGTTTACATAGTTGTATTCATAGTTAATGGTTTGTTTTGATTTACAGAATTCTACCAAATATACTGCAGCATAATTATCTGAGATAACTTGAAATTACTGGTTCAAGTGTTAATGGAAACTATAAGAAGAAACGAAGGAGAAAAGATATTTCTGTTTGTCTGCCACATTAATTGGTTGAATTCAGAGTATTAGAAATGTTTGATTGACAGACACAAACTTTATTTTGGAAGGACAATGTAATAAGATTCGCAAAATGTTTTGTTTGGCATCGTTTTGAAAAATATTTAAAACTATATACTCATAGAAGATTATACCAGATTATTGTACATAGTCTAAAATATCTAGTTTCATACTATTTTCGATAGAATATCTTTTTGTTCTCACATAACAGCTATTATTGTTCAGTGTAGTCTTCAATATGCGAAAATATTTTTGGTCCCACTAGCCTTGAAACTCTCATCTACCGCACGTTTCAACTTGGTTCATCTGCGTTGTAGCATGTAAATAAACAAGCACAACGCTTCACTGAAACATACTCTACTATCAAAGCTGGAAGCTGGCTTCCTATTTACTGTAGAACACAGTCTTCAAAGTTGACAGAAAAGAAGTACCAGAAGTGTGAGGAGAGTAAAGTATCAATGGGAAATATATTTTCAGTGTAAGAAAACATCAACTTTGACACGATATCTTACCTAAAATAACAGGAATCACATTGAGAAGCTCATATTGACTTGGTGGAGGAACCTAGATGAGCAGTCCTCGGAAAGTGTCCACAAGATGCCCTCGGTGTGTGACTTCTCTTCTTGGAGGAACGCACTTGTGGGATAACGTGTAAATAACTAGGTACACTCTTTTTCCCATCTTGAAAGTACGGGTCACGACGCTGGGTGTAAAATGACATTTTTAACCGTAGATACCCTGGCTGGTCCACCTTCTTTCCCATGTTGGGAGGAGGGACATCTAAGCAGATACAGTACATATAAAGTGGTCCATCTTTTTTTTTTTCCCATGGTAGAGTGGGGAACATCTTAGTAAACACAATACATATAAATTAGTCCACCTTCTTTCCCATGGTAGAGTGGGGAGCATCTTAGTAAACACAATATATATAAATTAGTCCACCTTTTTCCCAGTGATTGGGTGGGGAACATCTTAGTAAACACAATACATATAAATTAGTCCACCTTCTTTCCCATGGTAGAGTGGAGAGCATCTTAGTAAACACAATATATATAAATTAGTCCACCTTTTTCCCAGTGATTGGGTGGGGAGCATTCTTCCCAACGTGATACATCTAAACGGGTCTACCTCCTTTCCTATGATGGGGTAGGAAACAACCGAGCTAAAACATTACATCTAAAGTGGTTCACCCTCTTTCCCATGATTGGTTGGGGGGCATCTTAGCCAACACAATACATCTAAACTGGTCCACCTCCTTTCCATACCAGATCTTCAAAGAACCAGCCTGCAGGAGATGGTATGAATGGAGTGTCTCGGCCGACTGGTATATTCATTGGCTGCTACAGCTCCTTCTGAAACAAGATAAACCTTTTAAAACAGTTAAGATGTCTTCTCTGTTCGTTTGCCTTAGAGATTTTTCTCTTTAGACAATTGCCATCTTGGCTCATGAGATTTCTCATAGTTCAGCATGTGTCTTCCAACAATATTAGAAACACCAACTTCCTATTTTCTCGTTCTCTCTGTGGTATTTAAAATTTGTTTTGTAGATTTACTAGTTTTTAATAACAGAGATTTGCTTTGTTTCTCGAATTACATTTTTTTTTCTATTTATTAACGTAGAAGTCCATATCACTATTTCTCTATCCTTTGTGAGAGAAGAATGTTTACACATAAGTGAAATTTCAACGGTGGCGAGGAGATGAAAGTTACGTATTGATGACGTGACAGCCACTTTTCATATATTAGTGAACACCATCATGTAGTCTGTAATTTTATTCACATCTATTTGACATGACAGCCACTTTTCATATGTTAGTGAACACCATTATGTAGTCTGTAACTCCATTCACATCTGTTTGACATGACAGCCACTTTTCTTATATTAGTGAACACCATTATGTAGCCTGCAACTTAATTCACATATATTTGACACTCTTTCATCCCTTCGATGTCAATAGGAAATTCAGCAGAAGGTCAGCTTGTTTGTTTACGTTCATCTACTTCTAAGGCAATGTGAACTTCCCACTGAGGACAGTATTCGACCATCCTCTCATTATGTGGGTTTAATTTCTCATGTATATTCCATTCCAGGTTTTTTTCCCTCTTTCACAATCCCGTTTGTATAAATCTAATCCTGATGTATTATTTGTTTTTCATCAGTTACTTACATCTGCATACATACTGATTTCTTTTTACACCAACTACATTTCCAGGACTATATGTCTGGTCCTCGTAGTCTTACTGATTCACTGATTAAGAATTATAGTTATTTTTACATGCACTATCTAGATTCACAAACTGTGGTATAAATTTTGAATTTTTGGAAAGCTGACCCATTTATTCAGTTCAACTACCCAGTACACAATTACCCTGTCTTTTCCTGAACCTTCTTTGTTTGCCTCCTTGCACTTTACGTCTTCATTTCATGTCAGAAGTACTTCATAGAGATGCTGTCCCCTTTGGAATGATTCTTGTTCCATTCTGTTTTCTGCTGTGGCTTGTTCTATACAATGTTTCTTCCTCTGGTCCCACATGTCAAATAACGGATGGATTACAACCATTCTTACACATAGGATTTCTCTCCAGTTCTTTTCTCTCTGACGATCAGTTCTAAACCTGTTCAATTTCTTCCACTTTGAAATCTATTCTGTTTTCTCTAGGTGTGAAGAAATTTACCAATCATCTTACAAGGTATAACTTGATGTCCTTAAAAAGACACGAAGGGATTTAGTTATTAATCTGTGCAAAGTGTTCATTTAGAAAAGGTCTCTTCACTTCGTTGGATCATTATTCCATATTCAGGTTTATATTACAAACGCCTTTCTTCCTATTCCCATCACAGAGTTCTCTAGATGCTTGCTTTTCTTCATCCACTGATGTTATAATTTATTGTTTCAAACACTACATTGTGTCCTATACTTTCAGTCACGTGGTCAAAGCGTGTACTCTACATCTCCGTTGACTTGGTCTGTGGTTTCGTTATTACATGCAAGATAGCCTTCTGTTTTCACACTGATGGAAAGAGTCCTCCAGTTATATCTTTGATGGTAGAAACCCGTTTTGGATGAATTGACAAAATGTTCAAATCCTTACTCACTCCAACCCAATACTTTATCCTCTTGATCCAACCATTTTCACTGTTTCCTACTGTGCTCGAGAAACTCGTTGTGGCTAGATAATCTATTACCACTGTTTTGGTTCCTTCACTTTGAATCGTACCAAACCCACACCTCTCAGAAATGTTATGTTTACTGGTTGTGATACATCATTGAACAACAATCTCATCTTAAACATGTGTACCAGCATAAGCAATTCTTACACATCAGTGTACCCGACCTCTGTTCTGTTCATTGGACATGTTTGTATTCCTTACCACTGCTAGTGAATTGTTTGATTATGATCCATTCTGATAAATTCGTGGTGATTTTTTACATCAATTATAGAGCAGGTATCAGATCTTTAATTCCTTTTAAAACACTCGACCGTCATGATTCGGCATCCATCCAATGGATTTGCTGTATAGATTCTCATGTATTTGAAGCGATTAATTTGAAAACAGATCATTTGTATCATGATCTGCCTATCAAATAGCTGCTTCATTCACAAGTTTTCTGATGCGTATGTGTTCATTTGGGTAATTACGACTTATTTTCTCTTTAATAATGAAATTTCATGAGTGGAGCAGTATAGAGGGAGCTATTAAACAATAACATCATAATTCATTAATAAGAATCACGTGAGTTCAGATTGAAGTTGCCTAAAAACTAGTGTCACGCAGATACTCAAGGCAGATGTTCACAGAAGATATAATCTCTGTGTGAAATGGTAAGCGTTTAATGGAAACACATTTTTATGTAAGAAAATGTTAACTTTTCCAAAACCAGATGTCTTCTGAACTAACCAGTTGGAGATAATAAAATGGGGTTCCAATCTTCATCTCTACATTTGACACAATAGTTTTATGATGTGTTAAAATTTTTCCTTCTTGTTTTTTTACTTTAACGTTTTTCATGCTGTTTATTGCTTTTTATTTTGTACAGTTATTAAGTAACTAGTTTCAAAATTCACTCCATTTAAACACGAATCTTAAATTTCGTGTTACTGTTCATACACTTTTCACCTGGGATATTTTTCAACACATTTCTCAATCGGTCTGAATTTTCTTTCTTTTCGTTTAGATTGATGCAGTCTTAATCTGTCTACTAGTGAAGTAATTTCTTTACTGGAGGTAATAGCAGTAATGGAAGTCCTTATGCCTTTGAGTCACACTCACTTTCACATCTGTTACTGAGTATAACAGAATCAATGGAACCTGGTATCTATTACTCAATACCTATAAGATCCTACAGTGTGTTCTTTCAATACCCAAGTGTTCTGATAGTTATCTAATCAGTGAAATACTCAACCTCTGTACACATTTACCACCCATCTCAGAAAGAACAGTCATAACTTTTGGTCTCCAATACCACATCGTTTTGTTTAGATAGTAAATTAATTCTATTTAGTTAGACCAAGTTACTTATATATGTTTCCTTCTCAAGGTTTTATACGTCACTCAGTCCACACCTGCATCTGTCCTTTGATAACACATTTATGGCCAGCTCAAACTTAATTTCCAGTCCTTATCCTTCACAAAATACCCCTCTTAGTACTTCCCTTAAATATCACTCATTCACCAGACTCGGTGTGAAATTATCATTCCACTATCACCACTCTCTGGTTTCAAACGTGGCTTTTGGATTAACTGTACATGTAGCTTATTTACTTTTCATTTCTATATATCATTTTTCCTATACTATACTACACTAGAGAATGTTATAACTGTACAATCTCCTGCTGGTTAGTTTGTGGTAAAACTGGTTTTAAAAGTACTGGACCAACCAAATAGTATTAGTTGGTTAAGAAACCCCTGTCATATCTTCTTCAAAAGGTTGATTCCCAGGTGGTCTGGTATAGAAAGGAGACAGACTGGTCTAGATGCACTGTGTTGGCTAGGATATCACACATTACCATGGGAAAGGTGGACCAACCATCATATCTACAATTAAGGATGCCATCCTCTTTTTGACACCCAGTTTAGTGAAACGTACTGTCAACATGGGCGAAGACTGTATCTGGTTATGAGTGTTGTCCCACATGTGTTTTCCTCTAGGTTGGGATGTTGCACTCCAATAGAGATGCATTTGGACACTTTCCGAAGGGTGCTCATCACTGTTTCCTCAACCAAGTCAGTGTGAGTTTAGGTAAGATATCGACTCACACTTCTGGTACTTCTTTTCTGGGAAGCGGCTGCGACAGTAGAAGTAGTCACGTTCCTGTTGAAACCTTGGGTAGGTGGAACTAGTGTCGGCAGAAACTGAACAGTAAAGCCATCTTATGAGAAGTGGTATCTATCGGAAATATATTTACGGTGTATGAGAAATATTAAGTTTTCATAAATTCACAATCAACGTACAATAACTTTTTTAAAAAATATAGACACTACATATGTCAAGCAAAGCTAAAAATCGACATTACCAAAACTGTATTCAAATTTTATGTGTGTAATCTAGTGTATATATAAATAACCATAAATAAACGTATTTTCTGGTCCTTCTGTTTGTAAGTTCAAAAGTAGAATTATTTGACTTTCTTTATACAAAATATTTACCATCATAACTTATCAGAGTGTTTAACCTGAAAAGGCAGATCGCAGATATAATGACACATTTAAATGAAATAACAGTAATATCTGATTCTATGTAGTCCAAAACATCAATTATGGTAAGGATATTGTTGAAACATGTTATTGAGAAGAGATTCAAAGAGACTATATCCACATGTTCAGATTATTTATTGATACGAATAATTGAAATCATGTATATGTTTTTGCAATAATATTTGATCAAAACTGTAGGTGTGCTGTATAAATATAATTATAAAAAAACAACAATTAAAGACTGAATTATTTAAACAGTGAACAGACAGTTTGTCTGATATATTTTCATTACAATGGTTCTTAACCAATATGAGGAATTTCTTTACATTTGTTAATTTCAATACAACTACACACTGAAAATACAAAGTACTAACTAATTTACATTTTATCGTATATTTGTATAGTTCTACTATTATTAGATAGGCTTGTTTAAAAGATTCTAACAAACAAGTTTTTAAATCTTCATAACATGTTCGATCCTACCTGATTCATTCAATACTAAATTATTATTTAACAGAAACTGATCAAGAAAACATTTCTATATTTACTGAAATATTAAAATTGTTCATGTATGATGATTTAATACATTTTATATTTTTAGTAGGATGCACAGGGTTCAGAATGTTATATTAAAATAATGTTGAATAACCAAATCAACATCTTGAATATAAGGTTCCAGTGGTACAGTAACAACATTATTTGTAATTTAGTATGTAGTTGGATGTCACTAATACTTTGTCACATTTGGAAAAGTATGTGATGATCATGAAAAATAATCATGTACATGGATTGTGAAGATGTGTTCACATGAAGGACTTTTCAAGATGGAGATAATCCTTAAACTTGAATTAAGAAACAAGGCAACATACATCAACATTTTCAACAACTTTCACTAACACTATATTATTGGTATACCTTCATTAACACTATATTAGTCCTGTATGACCAGATGAGTAGTCCCAATGTGAGGGTGACGGGTTCGAATCCCTGTCCCACCAAACATGCTTGTCCTTTCAGCCAAGTGACGATCAATCTCAGTCTTCATGACTAAAAGACCAGGTGAAGAGTTGGCGGCCTTTCACTGCTAAATTAGGAACGGCTAGCGGAGATAACTCTCATGAGGCTTTGAACAAAGTTCAAGCTACACCAAACCAATTAACATAATATCACTGATATAATTTATTATGTAAGGGATATATTCGACTTTTATTTTGATATAGTTTCGTTAAAGTGGGTGTTTAATATAAGCTACTTTATTAATACCATTTTCACGATATTAACACCAATAACAGCTTCGCTTCAGTCACAGTGACACCCATGTTGATGTCTCAGAAGTCACAGTGACACTTGTAGAGGTAACTGAAAGCGGAGCTAGTTTTACTGTCTGACATTTTGTGTGTAAATATGACGAGTTTCTGTAACGTTCATTACATACAGGAAAACTTTGTGTTTACAGTTTTGACTGATGATTTACATAAGGTAAAATGTTAGTAATTTGGAATGTCTATGACGAACTCCTATTTCAAACTTGCAACAATAACCACAGACTTAGCTGCCGTTCACAGAGACACAGTTACATAGGCTGGGTGTACAGTGTCAGACTCGTTCATTTTGGTGAGGTAGTCGAAAGTAAAGAACTGGTATAAAAATTGTTAAACTGGACCCAGATGTGTTCTATATAATCACCTTTACTTAGCAGTATTTCATGTGTGCTGATGGGTGATATCTTTTTTTACCTAAAGAGAATCAGCTTGTTTGTCAGGTTGTTCGATAACGTTTACCACATTTTTTGTATTAGACCTATATTGTTTGTTTTTGAAATTTGTCGCAAAGCTACACAAAGACTATCTGAGCTAGCCGTCCCTAATTGAGTAGTTTAAGAAACGAAGAAGGCAGCTGGTCATCATTACCCACCGCCAACTCTTGGGCTACTATTTTTATCAACGAGTACTGGGATTCACTCATTTTATAACGCCACCTCGACTGAAAACGCGAGCATGCTTGTTGTGACAGGGATTCGACCCGTTTTCTTCAGATTACAAGTCGAGTACCCTAACCACCTGGCTATACCGGGACGTTAGCCCTGGAATCTAGATCTAATTGTTTATCTATACAACGCTTATATTGTAACAATACGCTACATGTACACATTTTTGATTTACAGACCATATACTAGTAAAGTTTTTAATGTGTGATTTGATCCAAATATTCACATTTCGCGTAAAACAAGCACCACCTTCAGGCTGCTAAATATACTTACAGTTTCTGAGATAATATAATGTGTTGATGATATATGTGTTATTAATTTGTTAAAATGACTCAAAACTTACAAAAGTTCTATCTTCATATTGGTGAACTACTAATCCTGTTTGACAATAAAATAGTAAAAACATTAGGACCAACACGGTGATTAACTTACCAGAAGTTCACATATGAACAAAAGTTTATATATTGAGGGTGTATTTCACATGCTACCCTATATATGTAATCATAACTTATGGTTGGGATAGAGTATTGTTTTAGTTGAGCTTGGTTGGGTCTGTATCACAAAATGTCTGTTTTTGAAGCATTTGTGATTATAATATTAATATTCGTGATGTACTCCGATAAAACAGTGGTGCATATTCAGATGTACATCTCTAAAATCAGTGATTCGATTCTCTCGGAAGACGCAGGAGATAGCCCAATATTCATGATAATTTCATTCTCCGAAAGAAAACACTTTAAATACGTTAAGAATATGTTTGTAACTACGTCAGTCACAACCACTGTCCTACAGTCGTTTGTATGGGTTGTAGTTCAACTAGAGGGTCAGGACTTGACTGTACGTAGCACGTGCATAACAGGAATATGATGGTGTTACTCACGTGCAGCAGCCACATTATTCTACATGGAGACACCAACAAAGATAACCAAAGGTCAACCCTGTATTTTTTCAACCAACTAGTATTATTACACGATTCATTTCTAAGTATTTAACTGAAAATAGGGTTTCTGTTTTTTTTATTATTAGGTCCAATATAGCGGAATAAACAAAGCCGACCAGGTGCATGAAGTCACGTGCATAACCTTTATAATGATCTCATACACGTTACTCTGACACCTACATATAGACTCAAGCCAGTCACAGTGACATCTATAACAGTCTCAGTAATGTTGACATTCATAACGGTCTCACACTAGCCACTCTCACCCATAAAAATAATCAAATCAGTCACACTGACGAATATAATCGTTCATCAACTGTCATTCTGACACCCAAATCGTCTCACACCAATTATACTGGCATAAATAATATAATCAAACCTAGTTCCACTGATTCTCATCGTGGTCTTACAACAGTCACATTAGCTCTAATTTAAATAATAAAACATAGATGGGGTTACCGTTATTGTTTTATTAATCTCGAAGTGGTTACGTTACAAATAATATTAAACACATGTTTATTGATTGCGAAATAACCTTTTACCAATGAATCATTTTTGAACATTTGTTTTTGTTTTGCTTTAAATCCATCAAACAAAGCAAAGCATAACCAGAAACTTTCAAATTTTCTACTCTGAATACATCATGGGTTATAAACAGGTGGTTTGTTTTCTGAGTTTCTTCAACAGATGTCTTCTTTAGTCGTCCCTAATTCTTGAAGCGACAGACTAAAGTGGGTAGTCACTTTTTAACGCCTTCAAAACAGGAATGGTAGAGTTCGAATACAAGAAATCCGTTTATGTCTTTTATAAGCATTTTATGTCTTAAAATTTGATTGATAAATAAAGGAAGACAAACAGAGACTTAATAAATACATTAGATATTACACTTTATTTCAATCAAATCATACAATTAGACTGATTAGTCAGAGAAACAAGTACAATGTAATGTATTTCGATTAATTTATCACTGTGTTCAAATGTTTAGAAACGTATTATTATTTATTAGCCAGATCTAAAACTTCTGAAAAGAAATATGGTAAACAATCATCTCAACTGGTATATAAAACAATCTGGTATATAAATCTGTCGGTTTATAACCAAATAAACATGTTTACAGTTCTTCCTCTTTGTTATAAAATTATCAAATCACTTTATCTTTTTAACAGCGATGACCAACTCAGAGTTAACTGTATGTCTTGGATTCTCGCGTCTTTTATCAGTCTCTAACGAATCATATTATGGAAAAAGACTTAATGTTAGTTTGTGTCATCTGTCTTTTTTAACATGTTTACGGCATCTAGAAGGAAGTGTATACATGTCAGTCTCATGTTAATTGTTTATTAATGTGAATGTTTTCACTCACCATATCAAGTTGTGTTTATTAATAAATATAATCAAACATCAAGCACGCCATATATATTCCTGTTCTCAGTTACACAACCCCCTTTAAACATATGGTCAGCTCTTGGCCAGTTACCTCTTTCTTTCTTTGTCAATCTGACGATGACCGAAGAAGGTCGAAAAGTTCTTCGCTCCTATACATAAATATTTTATCAACACAAACCAGCTGTTTTACATATATAATTTACTTCATGTATTGTTTGGTTTCCATTGTGTTGAATGGTAAAAAATACATATACAACAATATTAGGGGCAGGTAACTATCACAGTGAATCAGTCAATAAAATACATTGTTTGTATAACGTTATTCTTACTGACTAATCATAAAAATCACAGACAGTTAAGAACCGTGATTGGTTTAGTAATTAATTTTATGTTATTGCAGGATATTTCAACTTGTATCATCTTTATGGGAACAGATACTCTGTTACCTTAAAGTTGGAAACACGACAAAATAAACGTTTACTGGAATTAAAATATTTATAAAAATATAAGGTTTTATATAGAAAGTTTAATAGTTTATACATTTTGTTTTAAAAATGGTAGATATTTATAATAGTTTTGTAAAGTGTTAACTTTTGTGAAACTAAAATAGTGTTTTCTTGGAACTGATATACAAATATATAATAAACACAAACACTTGTTAGCATGCTGTTTGACAACCTTTATCTCTAGACATCAATGTTTATATAGTAGTGGACACAGTAACAATAGAACAAAATTTTACATGAAAAATAAAAATAGCAAGTTAAAATAATGAATTTTAAGTTCTGTAAAACTTATTTCAGTTTAACAAAACTGGGAAATCAGTCATATAATTTCTTGTATCTTGAGACTGGTTATTTCCATTAGTATATTAACATTTAGATACTTTTCATGTTATGGTAATTATAAGAATGCATAATTGTAAACAAACGAGAATATATTATATGTTAGTCACATTACATATGTCATCTCAGGCGTTAAAGAGGCCTCTCGCCAAACACTAGCAATATAGTTAATACGTTAAAAGGTATCTGATGTATTAACCAGTCAGTGAGACCCCAGCAGTACAGCGGTATGTTTGTTTCGATATATTTCATTGTTATTGTTTGTTTTGAATTTCGCGCAAAGCTACACGAGGGCTATCTGCGCTAGTTGTTCCTAATTTAGCAGTGTAAAACAAGAGGGAAGGCAGGTAATCATCACCACCCACCGCCGACTATTGGCTACTCTTTTACCAAGAAATAGTGGGAATGACCATCACATTGTAACTCTCCCACAGCTGAAAGGACAACCATGTTTGGTTCGACGGAGACTCGAACCCGCATCCCTCAGATTACGAGTCGACCGCCCTTGCCACTTGGCCATGCTGGGCATGTTCACGTTTCAAAAGAACATTCTTACAGGCCTTTCCTCTGATTTCTTGACTTCTTCCCATGAAGTAAACTGCATTTTCGTTAGGTTTTTTCAGTGGTTTGTGAAAGGATGAACAAACGATCTAGTTCCGGTTTCCTTGGTTACATTTACAAAAAGTGTATATATACATATGTTTATCTTTAAAATTAATATTTATCTTACAAAAGCTACTTTTAAATAGTTTAATTTATATTTATTTAGTGCTTTGCACAAGTCCCTTGTTGTCCCTAAACATTATATTGTGACTTTTTATCTTTATATTCCATGGTAAAGAGTAGTCCAAGAGTTCACGGAGGATGATGTTTACAAGCTGCCTCATTTGTAGTGTATTAACTTCAAAATTAGGGACGGCTGAACATCCACAAATAAATAAACATATGGGAAGTGATAGTCACTCTGGACAAGTTTTACATTATCAAGGTGGCTGAACAACGTGATATTTACTGTCAGGAACACAATAGTAACAAACTGAAGAGTATCTCAATACAGCCAATCTTACTTCACATTCACAAGAACTTCAAACAGAACTCTCCAGTGAAAACGACTGTCTTTGTGGCAAATAAACTATATTGTTTGCTGTACTTGTTAAGACAAAATAAATATAAAAATAAGAATTTAAAAATATGTAAATATGGATTGTAAACAAAACAAGGAAACCGGATTGGAGATACTGTAAACATTATTTACTGAAACTAGAAACCCTTATTTTGGTTCCACGTTTTACCTTTAATTATATTTGGTGTTTTCAAAATGAACTTTCTTTCCTAATTCTTTTATGGCGCCTATTTGCAGATTTTAAATTCTCAGTTTTCACTTATCTTATTTTTTGGCTTATTTTGTATACTGGATTATGAGCAAAGGATTACTGGGTAAGGTAACAAACTTTATACATTGTAATGATAATAAACATAACTAATACCTAGTTGATACGGTTCGTGATGATTTACTGTACTATTAACTATTTGATCGCATTTGTTTGAAATATAAAATGTTAAACTGCAGATGGAGATTTGTTTGAGAATATAGTGAACATTAATAGCTGCCGTGTAACGACATTATGTATGTATAGTAAAGTAAAACTATATACAAGACACAACCCCACTACGTGAGTATAACATTTTACAAGTACGACAGCAGTATTTCAAATAAAACATGTAAGACTAAAATGTCACTATAAATATTTCTTCGTGTATTTTAAAGTAATTATTCTACCATGTGTACAATAAAATTTGATATTATGTGTATTGATTTATTTACTACTTCTCTTCATATATAATATAGGGGCTGGCTACTTAAAAACACCGTTTGTTTAGAATTAAACACAAAATTACATGGGCACCACGGGTATCGAAACTCGGTTTCTAGCGTTATAAATTCGTAGATGTACCACTGTGCCATTAGAGGTGACCGAGTATATAATGTCGAAAGCATTTTAGTATATATATGTTACATATAAATATATTTATCTGTTATGGGCTGATAATTCTTCTTTCACCTTATATTTAACATTTTAAATGGATCGTTTGACCTGCTTTTATTTTTACATATTTTTATACAGGTGTAGCCTTGGTAATAAACAACAAAGGGTTTAAAGTGTTGTTTGAACTGAACTGAATATTTACAATTTAAGGTGTTTTTCGTCGTCACATTCTATACGGTTTTGTTGTGATCCATTTTATGAAATACTTCTGTGGTTCATGATAAAATTTGTTTATTATGATTGTGTTGGCTCTCTTTATTTATACTGGTTTTTATTTCTCACTTAGTCCAATAATATAAAATTAAAAATATCCCATTATTCACCATATCTTTATTGCTACTCAAATCAGAAATCAGTACAATATAAAAATACAATACTAGAAACATTGCTTTACGTGTATCATTTATGCAGCTGACCAACTGTAGTACAATTAGAAGTAATGTATTGCTGTATTTTCTTTCCGTCCGTAGCTTCCTGGTTTATCAACACATACTTAATTATTCTGTTATTCTCTGTGAAGAAGACACTATATGTATTATTTTTACACTGTTCTGTCTGAAGAAGTACAGAATTTTATTAAAGTTTCATTTTTCAAATGAATTTAAGATTTTATATGTTTTAGTATGTGTGTTACTAAAATAAAGTCTTGTCCTCTCATTGGAATAAAGCTTCTTGGTGTGGTAATTTTATTTTTATGTAACATTATCTGTCGTACGTTATGCAGATGCTCTACAAACTTCACCCCTACATCACTTACTAGTAAGGTTGGTATCGAACCCTGGATACCCTCTACAATGGTCAAGTGGTTTACCTACTGAGATAACGTACTGGATATTCGATGACAAAGTACAAAGTCATTGGACAGCTTTCTCCTCAATGTTATGCATCTATAAATTGTGTTTTAGTTGTAAAATCCTGTATGGATATAGGATTTTAAAATATTTAGTGTTTCCGCTATTAATTTATCTTTTTTAATTACTCAGTAGATAAATCGTTTAAAATACTAAAAATAAATATCGAGTCCAATCTATCGGTTAGTTCGTCAACTGTATTTGAGAAATATCAGTTTTGGAAGATTATTCACCCATCAGTTACCTTGAAAATACATCAGCGGTATATCTTTAATACCTTTGAAAACTGTACTTATATTCAACATCAATGGTTTTAAGCTCTTGATTAACAATAATTTATCTTTATTAACCATTTTATGATAACTAATTCTGATGTTCTATCGACGTGGTTCGGTTTGAATTTCGCGCAAAGCCAAAGGTGGACTATCTGCGCTACCCGTCCCTAATTTTGCAGTGTAAGACTAGAGGTAAGGCAGTTAGTCTCGAGTTAGTATCATCTACATCCTCACTTAAAAATAAATAAGTCGTGTAACAACACGTACTGTCAGTCGAAGTTCCAACACCTAAGCTAAACCAACCACTCGGCCTGCCTCCTCAGCGTTACGTGATTGGTGAAGTCTTGGAGGATACTTTTGGAGTACGTAACAACAGGATGGTTAAAGTAAAGAAAGAAGTTGAGGTAGAGAAGTTAGTTTAAGGTTCTATAGGTACGGTAAGTAGAAAATAATATTAAATAAGTAACTGTGGCTACTGCTGGCATAGACACCACTACTACCAGAAGAGCTGATGATATCTGGAAGCTGTGTCAGATCCACTCACTCAAGTAGGTTCGTGTGGCACTAAACACTACTACTACCAGAAGGGCTGATGATATGTGGAAGCTGTGTCAGATACACCCACTCAGGTAGGTTCGTAAGGCACTAGACACCACTACTACCAGGAGGGCTGATGATAATATGAAGCTGTGCCAGATACACCCACTCTGGTAGGTTCGTAAGGCACTAGACACCACAACTACCAGAAGGGTTGACGATATGTGTAAGCTGTGCCAGATCCACTCACTAAAGTAGGTTCGTGTGGCACCAGACACCACTACTACCAGAAGGGCTGATGATAATGTGGAAGCTGTGCCAGATACACTCATTCAAGTAGGTTTGTGAGGCACTAAACACTACTACTACCAGAAGGGATGATGATAATGTGGAAGCTGTGTCAGATCCACTCATTCAAGTAGGTTTGTGAGGCACTAAACACTACTACTACCAGAAGGGATGATTATAATGTGGAAGCTGTGTCAGATCCACTCACTCAAGTAGGTTCGTGTGGCACTAAACACTACTACTACCAGAAGGGATGATGATAATGTGGAAGCTGTGTCAGATCCACTCATTCAAGTAGGTTCGTGTGGCACTAAACACTACTACTACCAGAAGGGCTGATGATATGTGGAAGCTGTGTCAGATACACCCACTCAGGTAGGTTCGTAAGGCACTAGACACCACTACTACCAGGAGGGCTGATGATAATATGAAGCTGTGCCAGATACACCCACTCTGGTAGGTTCGTAAGGCACTAGACACCACAACTACCAGAAGGGTTGACGATATGTGTAAGCTGTGTCAGATCCACTCACTCAAGTAGGTTCGTGTGGCACTAAACACTACTACTACCAGAAGGGATGATGATAATGTGGAAGCTGTGTCAGATCCACTCATTCAAGTAGGTTTGTGAGGCACTAAACACTACTACTACCAGAAGGTATGATGATAATGTGGAAGCTGTGTCAGATCCCCTCACTCAAGTAGGTTCGTGAGGCACTAAACACTACTACTACCAGAAGGTATGATGATAATGTGGAAGCTGTGTCAGATCCCCTCACTCAAGTAGGTTCGTGAGGCACTAAGCACTACAACTACCAGAAAGTATGCTGATAATGTGGAAGCTGTGCTAGATCCACCCACTCAAGTAGGTTCGTGAGGCACTACACACTTAACGTCACGATACCTTTTTTTCATTGTAAACTCGACAAGGATGTCGAAAGTTTTGTAGATGCATTAAATGAAGCTGTTAGAATATCTGGTTGGACTGATGCACAGAAATCAGACATTTTGAGACTAAGAACAGCAGGAAAAGCAAAACGTTTCATTGAGGCATTGCGTAAAACTGTAGTTTTTCAGTTTTTAACACGTATGTTAACAGAGGAATGTGGTAAACGAGAAACGCCAAGCACAATCATGGCGTAATTACGAAATATGAATTAAGAAAAAGGCGAGTCTCTTCGAGTGTTTGGACATAAGCTACAAGAGCAAGGTAATAGATTACATAGAACTTAAATTATATGATGATCCAAGATACACTAAAGTCTGAGTATGAGCGAAGGTCGCTTAGCGATAGAGCTCGGAGTGATGTTAATGAATCCAATACCCCTCGATTAAATCTTAATCGCTGATTTCCCCGCTGATTTCTCCAAGCCCGTTCCCTTGGCTGTGGTTTCGCTAGATAGTAGATAGGGACAGTGGGAATCTCGTTAATCCATTCATGCGCGTCACTAATTAGAAACAAGAGAGCAACAGATATACAAACACAAGCTGTCTGTAATAAGTATGACAAGTAAGAGTAAATATGAAACAGTAAACTGGCGAAACGGACAAAATAAGTGCGAGGACTTGCAGTGTTTTAAGTGTGGTAAGGTTGACCACATAGCAAAAAATTGTTTTATAAAATAAACTGAGTCTGTAAGTTGTTTTAACTGTTGTATTTTAGTAAGGATTTTACAGCAAGGGTTAATTCAGAAGTATAAGATCTTAGTTAGACGATATCTTGTTGAGATAGAAGATTTGTTATTAGGATTAAAGGATATTAAACATAACGTTTTGTAGATTTCAGATTTAACTCAACAAAAACACGGTTTAATAGATGCAGGTGGAAATGTTCTGAAAGTTTTATTCTGAACCACAACCACAGATGATTTATGTTAATTAAACAAGAAAGTAGAACATCAGAAACAGGTATCCAGAGAAATGATTCATTTAATAGGTGAACAGATGACTATAATGAATTCATTAAACCAGACACTTGAATTACATGAACAGGACATTAAAAGCGTGTCTAGAGCATTAGTAAATATCACTAACAGTTTGATACATACTAGAATAAGACAGACTGAGCTTCATAAGGCAGGTATTGTAATGTTAGTTTTCAATTAAGTAGATTATAAAAAGTATTAGACGAAGTTGAAAGTGAGTTACCTCCGTACTTACAATCTGTAATTCCTACACATAGTAAAGAGATTTACATGTATTATAGATAGGCTGATGTAAAAACAGCCGCAGTAAAGGATACGTAAAGAATGTTCATAGAGATACCTTTGAAAGCAAACGATAGAATGTTTAAATTATATAAAATCATACTCTAATCATTAGCATTAAGCCATTCATTCGCTCTAACTGTAGAAAATAACAACCAATATCTTGCAGCGTCAAGTGATCAACGTACTTATATGGAAATAACAGAAGATATGCTAAACTGTGTAGAAGGACCCATTAGAGTATGTGGCCCAACTTCAGTAATTTGTTCAGTACCCACTATGACTTGAAGTTATGCAATATTAACAAGACTTTCCTAGGGTGGAGGTCCATTATGGGCTGTATTTTAGCCAGTTTTCCTGAACTGAGTCATTGTTTGTGGCTCTTAACAGTTTTATAATATATCCATTTTTCATCTCCAGTTACTAATCTGTCCAAAAAAGGTGAGTTACGTTCGCACGAGTGCAGAGAAGTGCAAATGTTCATTCATGCTCTAAGGTTGGCTTCCAAGTTGTTGCAGATGACAGTGAACTGTTGAAGTAAGCTTCTGCTTGTTCTTCAAATGCTACAGTACAGTCTTCATCAAGTGCAGCCAGCAGCAAGTCATCATTAAACTTAAGCTGTAGTCACCTGATATAAACTTCTGAAACTACGTTCGACGTTTACTTTCATTGAGAGAATCCGCACTATAAACACCTTGAATGTTGTTTTGTGGTTTCGGCTGCCTTTTTTAAACTCATAAAACATCGTATACCTCCTCAGACACATCCATCTTCGTAAGGGTTTATTTGATTAATGATCTGAAACAGTAGCGTTGGGATTGTTTTTGTTTGTTTGTTTGTTTTGGAATTTTGCACAAAGCTACTCGAGGGCTATCTGTGCTAGCCGTCCCTAATTTAGCAGTGTAAGACTAGAGGGAAGGCAGCTAGTCATCACCACCCACCGCCAACTCTTGGGCTACTCTTTTACCAGCGAATAGTGGGATTGACCGTCACATTATACACCCCCACGGCTGGGAGGGCGAGCATGTTTAGCGCGACGCGGGCGCGAACCCGCGACCCTCGGATTACGAGTCGCACGCCTCACGCGCTCGGCCATGCCAGGCCAGCGTTGGGATAGTTTCTTTTATTTGTCTGAACATTTTCATACACGTTCTACTACATAATTTAGTAATTAAAACCTTCTACAAAAACAAAAATGATGATGCATTTTCTGTATTGAAATTTCGGGCATCACTTATGAGATGACCTGATAAATCACGAAAAATGTTATTTAGTTCATAATGAATAACAGACAATATTTAAATCATGTAGGATTACTTTAAAACAAACATTAAGCTGACTGTGTACAAGATAAAAAGTTCTTCCGTTAGATAAAAAGAGTCCACTGTGAACAAAATCAAACAAATAATTATTAAAACGATACAAAACACTGTTGTTCTGTATAGTGAAACAATCATTAAGAAACTCTTACTTTACCTGACTTAACATATATAAATATATGGACACATAACTTGTTAGTTGATTTGTTATCTAGAGATACTGATATATACATGGATTTGGTATTTAGTTGAAACTTCAAAGTATAAACAAGTGTGATGTTGTGTGTGGTTCAGTTCTTTGTTTATTCAATAAAATGTATTCCTGAAGTTGATATGTATATCATTATTTATAATTTAATACGAAATTTATGTTGTTGCTATAGATTTAAGTATTAGTGCACAGTTGGTACAATGTATACAAGAAGGTTGACATAGATACTTGTAATCTCTTCTCTAAAATAAACGCATGGTTACAAATTCTCAGACATTTTGTGTCAGTTCAAACATCTGAGAACCAGTTTGAATCAAGTGACAAAGAAACTTAATAAAATTTTTCATCTTATTTGCATCATGGCACATTTCAGGCTAAATTTGTTTCAAAAGTTGTTACATTTTCCTCCTTAGACCTTTACTTTTTTGTTCTGTCAAAGCCTCCATCATGTAAGAAATGTGTAGCTCACAGTAAAGGTTTTCCAAAATTCTAATCAACAGTGGTAATCGCTCTATTGTCCTGATCTGTTTCAGTTTGTTTTCTTGTTTTGTTTTTGTATTTTTTAATTTCACACAAAGCTACTCGAAGGCCATCTGCGCTAGCCGTCCATAATTTAGGAGTGTAAGACTAAAGGGAAGGCAGCTAGTCATCACCACCCACCGCCAACTAATGGGCTACTTTTTAACTAACGAATAGCGGGATTGACCGTAACTTATAACACCCCCGCGGCTGAAAGGGCGAGGATGTTTGGTGAAACGGGGATTCGAACCCGCGACCCTCAGATTACAAGTCGAACGCCTTAACTCACCTGGCCATATCGGGCCTCCGACCTGTTTCAGATAAAGCGGTGTCACAACAAACTGTCATGACCTGATCTGTGATATCATAATATTCAAGCAAACTGTAAAGGCTAACTGGTTACCCATGACCTTTTGAAGAAAGTATTATTCCTAGAAGTAAATCAACTAGATCTAAGAATGAAGTAGTAACACTGACTACAAACACCAACTATAAGTTTTCTATCCTCCTCCAATTCACTCACTATATTTGTGATAAACTGAAGGTCAATATTTGACTTGTCTTATCTGATGTCTGTAGCTTCAGATTATTAACATGTCTTCACTGATGACTGTATTTTCAGATTATTAAAATGTCTTATCTGATGTCTGTAGCTTCAGATTATTAACATGTCTTCACTGATATCTGTAGCTTCAGATTCTTAGCATCTCTTCACTGATGTCTGTAGCTTCAGATTATTAACATGTCTTCACTGATGTCTGTAGTTTCAGATTATTATCACGTTTTCACTGATGACTGTAGCTTCAGATTCTTAACATGTCTTCACTGATGTCTGTAGCTTCAGATTCTTAACATGTCTTCACTGATGTCTGTAGCTTCAGATTATTAACATGTCTTCACTGATGTCTGTAGTTTCAGATTGTTATAACGTTTCACTGATGACTGTAGCTTCAGATTCTTAACATGTCTTCTCTGATGAATGTAGCTTCAGGTACTATAATTTCTTATTTGATTCTTCAAACATTTGACCGAGAAAGACTGACATTATTAATGTCACCTCCAGTGAATTCCAAGAAAGCCGCCCTTCGATTCCAGCCTTAGTGGTAATCGGGATGCATGTTCCATGAGCTGATCGATAGGTGTCTCCACAATAACTTTATCAGTTCTTTTCTCTATGAGTATCTAGGTTTGGTCCATTTTATTATATTTTTAGGTTGCCTTTTTATCATGTAATAAAGTTAAAAAATTAGAATTTAGCTTGCTTATAATAAAAAATAAAAATATTATCAATGATAATATTTTGTATGGTATCGATAGTACAAGTAAAATCAATAAAATTACTTGTAATATTTTATGAAATACTTCACTCACTTATAATCATCATAGAGGGACAAATTTTGGTTTTTTAACATCATTGTATGAATATAAATAGCAATCTACAAAGTCGGGTCCCATTTGGGACACCCCAGTGGTTCTTTTTTTGTGTGTAAAATAATTAAATTTCTTGTTATCTATAGATAAGATGATAATTTTGAAAACATATCCTTTTATCAGCATGTTCGTGTATTAATGTGTTTTCGAGAAAAACTGGATGGATTTCAGAATTCGTTTGACATCAATCCTCATGTTATGATATAAACGGCTGTTAAGTTCACATTTTGGAAATTTATTTCGAGAGTCAATATTTTATTATTGTTTAATTTTGTTCGTAACATGATATTTACAAGCAATTAATTTGACGGTCAAGCCCAATATTCGTTGTTAAAAGAGTAATTCAAGAGGTGGGATGGTGATAACTTGCTCTCTTCCCTGTAGTCTTACATTGCTAAATTTGGGACGGCTTGCACAGATAATCCTCTTCTGTGTTTGTATGAAAAACAAAATAAATCATTTATACCTTCCCAGTGTACGGTAACTTCTGGAAGAATATGTAACATGTGATGATATTCTATATTTATATATATTATGCAATAGTTTCTTGATGAACAATTGTTAAAGTTTCCGATAAAAAGTACAATTGTTATTAATTAATCGTAATTATGAGTGACAGAAAAACTAATAAGTACTCTATGTTTTCTTTATCTTACGTCACCATTTCATCAATTTCGCTGTTTTTTGGTAAGAATATCTGACCTGAGCGCCTCTAATTATGTTCAGGGATTATCAAGTCCTGTTGGATATGTCTTCGAAACGCTTAGCGTAAAAGACCCTGTATTAACATTCATATTTTCATTTACTATCTTACTATCCTTGCATTAATTTTGTTTTATGTAATATATGTATGAATGTTGTATATTTATCGATTTTAATGAATCAATTAATCAAATGTTTAATCCGTGAACTGTAAAACACATATTTTAAAGTGTTGTCATATAGCAACAAACTGACCCACAACAATAAAAGGCCGAGGCTTTTGGTTTGTGTGTGACCCCACATAACTCCAAGAGAAAAGAACCTAGAAACTTAAAATTTTGCACACATACTACATGAGGTATTATTACTTATCCACGTGTGTGCACATCTTTTTAATCAGAAATATAGTGAGAAACTACAAAGTAAAGAAGAGTAACCGACATAGCACCAAGAAAAAAGAACCTAAACACCGAGATGTTGCACCCACACTGAAGGTGTGCACCTAGGTATTACTTATCCACGTTTGTACATATCTTTTTAATAAGAAATATAGTGAGAAATTACAAAATAAAGAAGAGTAACCACCATAACACCAAGAAAAAAGACCCTAGACACCGAGGTGTTGCACCCACACTGAAGGTATACACTTAGGTATTACTTATTCACGTGTGTAAACATCTTTTCAATGAGAAATATAGTGAGAAACTACAAAGTAAAGAAGAGTAACCACCAAAACACCAAGAAAAGAGAACCTAGACACCGAGATGTTGCACCCACACTGAAGGTGTGCACCTAGGTATTACTTATCCACGTTTGTACACATCTTTTTAATGAGAAATATAGTGAGAAACTACAAAGTAAAGAAGAGTAACCACCATAACACCAAGAAAAAAGACCCTAGACACCGAGATGTTGCACCCACACTGAAGGTGTGCACCTAGGTATTACTTATCCACGTGTGTACACACCTTTTCAATGAGAAATATAGTGAGAAACTACAAAGTAAAGAAGAGTAACCACCATAACACCAAGAAAAAAGAACCTAAACACCGAGATGTTGCACCCACACTGAAGGTGTGCACCTAGGTATTACTTATCCACGTGTGTAAACATCTTTTTAATAAGAAATATAGTGAGAAACTACAAAGTAAAGAAGAGTAACCACCATAACACCAAGAGAAAAGACCCTAGACACCGAGATGTTGCACCCACACTGAAGGTGTGCACCTAGGTATTACTTATCCACGTGTGTGCACATCTTTTCAATGAGAAATATAGTGAGAAACTACAAAGTAAAGAAGAGTAACCGTCATAACACCAAGAAAAAAAGACCCCAGACATCGAGATGTTGCACCCAGACTGAAGGTGTGCACCTAGGTATTACTTATCCACGTAGATGTGCAAATGTGTGAGAAAATATTTTTATTATGCAAATTAGCGAAAACCACATAGAAAGAAATGTCAGCGTCATAGTTAATCAACAGTATTATAAAACTGTTTATAGTAAATGGCATCATTTACTGTTGAGCTTCGGCTTAACGTTGATCTGAAATTAGAAGAATTGTTTTCAAGATTAAGATATGTTTTTATAATAAAATGTCATACATAGAATCATTTTATCCAAGAGATGGGACTAATGAGGCAGTTCGGATGAAATACACAAACAAACAGCATTTTAACTCATTTATGATTGAGATTTAAATAAGTAAGAGATTGTGTAAATTTAAAAATGTGATGTATATTTAACCAAATATACCTCGGAAAGAAATCCACATTCAAAAAAGGACCCCTTGTTACATATAGTTAAATAGCCAAGTCAGAGGCTAGTTAAGACACCGGTAGGGTTTGCTTCTATTTTAGACTTGATCAGATTGAGAGCAGTTAGCCTAAATCATCCGTCGTTACCAAATATTTTACACGTATAAGGGTACTTTTACTGTTATTCATGAACCGTGATGACGAGAAAACCCACTTGTAGAGAAAATTATGTATTTAAAAACGGCTGGAATGGGTTGAGAAGGTACTAATAGAGGAGCGAACAACGTTTCGACCTTATTCGACGTAATTAACTCGGTATCACATATTTGTTTATTACCGGATTTAATCTGTAAAAACGTACTTTTATGTTTAGCTTTAGCATAAAAAAATGTTTTATTTGTGTTTTGGTTTATGAGAAAATATATTCAGGGTCTTAAAACGGAAATGTGCTTTTGTTCACTAGAATTCTTACGAAAATGCTTGTAATACTTTGGGACCATCGATGTATTAAAGTAGTAACAATAGAAACAAGTAAACCAGAGTCTATAGGTTCAACATTAAGGACAACTATACACCGATATTCCTTTTGTAACTTTGTGAGAATTTCCAAACAAAGAAACAAAACAATATTTAGAGATAAAAACGTCAAACTTCTTTTAACACCTAGAGAGAACTTTTTACAACATACAGTTTTGTGTTTCTGGTACAAGGCATGGATTTTCAATTAAAAATTAACAAAAATTAATATATCTTTAGAATGTTCTCTTGTCTCCTAGTGGCACAAAGATATGACTGTGAATTTCCAACGCTAGAATCCGGGTTTAGATACATGTGGTGGGCATAACAGAGATAATCCATAATGTAGCTTTGTGCTTAACTACAAATAAAGAAGAACTAGAATTGTTTTCATATGAGACATAAATATATTTCCCGAAAAACAAAAGAAAAAATTATATGATCCTTTTCCAGCCTTTCTGATAGTCAAAACCATCAAATGTAACAAAATGTATAAAAAGAAAGTTGTCAGATGTGATTGAGGTACATGTTGTTAACACAAGCAATTAACACATTTAAAATATGACATCTTGCTTGTTGTTTATTTGTTGAATTTCTCAAAAGCTACATCAATGCTATCTGCACTAAGTCTGAAGAGACAAACTAGAGTGGAGGCAGATATTGCCACCCTGTTTCATTTCTTGTCAGACCAAATAATAGGATTTGACCTTCACTGTTATAATGAAAATATGTGTCCAATGTGTGGAGTACAGCTGGTTTGGACGATGACAAAATAAATACCACAAAACAATTGTTCCAGACATCGTCATCATAACCACCATGGGCCACTTTGTTACTTACAGCAAGGCTAATTCATTATTTTGTTCCTTATGGAAGTAAGGTAATATTCAAACGACTGTCATATGAGCTTCAGGCTCTGCAATATATAAATACATACATATACATAAGTATTACTTTAAAGCAAACTGTATGATAAAGTACATTATCAGAATACATAAAAGTAAGAAAGAAATATACGAAGAGAGGAAAGCAACCAATACAACGTTCAGTCAGTCAGATCATAATGTTTAAGTAGAAATTTTGGTTGACATTGGTTCAACAGGTTGCTCTGAGAAGTTCGAGTGAAAATAAACATAAACTTCATCGTTATAAATACACTGAAAAAAACACAAGAATTTATGGGGGTGTAGCTCAGTGGTAGAACGTTCGCTTTGCATGCGAAAGGCCCCGGGTTCGATCCCCGGCACCTCCAGGGAAGTAGCCGATTGTACGAGAAATGTAAGATTTTTTGTATTTAACTGTTACCATTATGTCTGAACTAGCATACCGTACACCACTATTAACAGTACACGATCGTTAAGAAACTAAGAAATTTAAACCAACGAATTATTAATAGATGATATGACATTTACATTTACTTTATTCAACAATGTAAAAAGGAACAACTAACCCCTAATTTTGTAAGGGTAAAACTTTCAAAAAATGTTAATACATACACAAACATTATCCAAAATTTACAGAAAAAACTACTTAAAGCCATGTTGAACACAAAATACAAAAATGAACCTAGACCATCAACTGGCATGCTGAATTAAACCAGAGATTTACGGACTTATACAACGAAACATAAACCAAATCAATACTAAGAACGACAGAGACAAAAAGATCTGCCACAACAAAAAACTAGAGAAACTAAGATGCAAACAACAGAAAAGACACCAAAACGACAAACCATTGACTAACTTCATAATTAACAGATCCGACCGTCAATTAAACACAGACGAGAAACAACTACTTAACAAAGGACTCAACTTCGCAATAGCACCTATGTACATTCCAACCATAGAAATCAAAACATGTTTAGAAAACCTAGCCAGGAGACTTGTGATACTTTCTACAGAGAACAACAACAACAAGGAAACAACAAACAGAAAGAAGACAACTTAGATAATTTTATTGACATCCAACAGCCAAACTTCCCAGGTAAAATTACAAATTTATATTTTCCAGTAACACCTAAAAGCAACATCTTAAACGATTTTTTATAAGAATTTTCTCACAAAACCATTAACATAATTTCACAAAACAGAAAACTAAAAAACAACCTTACAAAAAGAGACATTAATTGCATAAAAAATCTAAAACAAGACAAAAACATAAAAATTCTAAAAGCAGATAAAGGTAACGCTATAGTCATAATGAACACGAATGAATACATCCAAAAAATGAATAACATCCTATCAGACACGAACAAATTTAAACCAAAACACACAAATCTAACAAAGACACACGAGACGCAACTGAACAAATTACTACTACAAATGAAAAAAGCCAACACAATTTCACAAACACTTTATTCCTACCACCGTAAAACCGACTCACGCACACCACAAATATAGGGCATTCCCAAACCTCATAAACCAGATTGTCCATTACGACCAATAATGTCCACATATGAATCGTTTAATTACAATCTTGGTAAATACATAGCATGGGCATTCTCCAAATATGTAACTTCAGCCAGCTCATTCATCAAAGACTCTTTTAATTTCAAGTCTAATCTAAATCAACTTAATCATAAAGCCTTAATGGCCAGTTTCGATGTTATATCCCTCTTTACAGAAGTTCCAACCACTGAACCCTGCAAGATAGCCTTAGAACTCTATATCCGAGACCCTAACCCAACAATAGAAATTCCCAGTAACCAGTTAGCAACCCTCATAGAATTCACCACGATAGAGACAAACTTCATGTTCAACAACCAAAACTATATACAAACAAATGGCCTAAGCATGGGCAACCCAGTATCACCAGTTCTAGCCAATATTTTTATGACACAAGTTGAAACACAAGCAATTAACACAGCATTACATCCACCACTATACTGGTACAGATATGTAGATGACACGGTTGCGGGATTCAAATCTACTGAACACATACTTAATTTTTTCAATCACATTAACTCTATACATCCCAACATTAACTTCACATGAGAACAGGAAGAAAGCAATCAAATATCATTTCTTAACCTCAAAATTACAAGAACCGACACACAATTCAAAACAGAAATCCACCGAAAAATCACCCATACTGGACTATACATTCCTTGGGACTCAGCACATGAAACAAAATAAAAACTCAACATACTAAGAAACCAAATAAACACAGCCAAAAATCGATGCTCACCAGATAAAATTAACGATGAATCAGACAAAATAAAACAATACTTCATCAACATCAATAAGTTTCCTCCACAAACCGTAGAAAACATTATACGCAAACAACTAGACAGAAAGCAAAATCAACCAATTAAAGTAAACACATCTCACGAATCAAAAAATTACGAAACCATATACTGCTGTATACCATATATTCCTGACATCAGCAAACAAATGACCAACATTTGGCAAAAAACTAGTAACAAAATACGACATTCCAGTTAATACCAAATTTATTCAAAAACCAGGCACAAAACTGAGGTCTATACCATGTAAAAACTACACTGACAAACACCACACTAACATTATTTACAAAATACAATGTGATAACTGCCACAACTTTTATATTGGAGAAACAAGTAGAAAAATGGAAACCAGATTCAAAGAACATAAAAGTCACCTTCACACGTTTTCGAACACTGCAAGTCAAATAAACACAACATAACGATAGAAAACACTCAAACACTAAATAAAGAAACAAACATAAACAAACGCAAAATTAAAGAAGCCTTACTTATACAACAACTAAAACCAAAAATAAACCAATATAAAGTAACGCCTTTATACCTATATTAATATAATAAAATAAATAAAATTATATATTCAAACATCTAACACCGCCCTCTACATTCCAACTTTCAGTTACACAACCCCTTTCAAACATGTGGTCAGCTTCCTCTTTCTGTGAACCTGACGATGACCGAAGAAGGTCGAAACCTTGTTCGCTCTTCTATGTAAAATATTTTCTCAACCCATATAAATTTCTCAACAAGTGGGTTTCATAAATAGGTCATGTAAAAAATATAAACTGATATATTCAATATTAGTTTATATAAAAAAATTTACAGTTTTCATGTTGCTATACCTTTTGCTTTTTCCTTGTCACACCAAACATGCTCGTATAATTGTTAAAATATCGTATCTGTGAAAACAGCTCTTGAAAGTGTTGGAGATATCCTGTTACTTAGACACAATCCAAAAAGGGATCACAAAAGAGTCAGCTGGTAATGAGTATCAAATACAGGTTAGATTTCGAATGATAAAAACTTGTAACCTACATGTCCTAAAACCATCTATTACTCGCTGTCAGTGTAAAACACTTAGATATTTCAGTAAAAGGTGAGCTTATTTTACAGCGAAATGAATTGAAAAATAAATAAAATTTCAGTGAAAACATTTTATTTGAACAAAATATTTTAATCGATGTTAAAGAATAGACTTGTGTCAAGATTGACTTAAGTATAGTAATAATAATAATATTTATTTCTATCCATTTCACTATGTGTTTAGCCTAACATGACCCGGCTTAGCTAGGTGGCTAAAGCACTTGTCTCATAATCCGAATATCACGGGTTCGATCCCCCATCGCACCAAACATGCTCGTCGTTTCAGCCGTGAGAGAGTTATAATGTGATGGGCAATCCCACTATTCGTTGGTAAAAGAGTAGTCCAAGAGTTGGCGGTGGGTGGTGATGACTAGTTACCTTCCCTTTAGTCTTACACTGCTAAATTAGGGACGGCTAGCACAGATAGCCCTCGAGTAGCTTTGTGCGAAATTCCAAAACAAACAAACATATTTGGTAGGACGGGGAGTCGAACGTCGTGAGATTCTGATTGCGAGTCGACCTTCCTTACCAACCTTGAGGACAAATGTGGAGTTTCTAACATGTTTTATTCTCAATCTAACTTCAGTACTAATGTATATATTTTCATAAAAATTCCTTCACTACTAAAGTGTATATCTT
Organism: Tachypleus tridentatus; assembly: GCF_004210375.1. NCBI lineage: Eukaryota > Metazoa > Arthropoda > Merostomata > Xiphosura > Limulidae > Tachypleus > Tachypleus tridentatus. The sequence continues at coordinate 1,899,982 of NC_134825.1, read as the reverse complement.
ATTATATTTTTTTAAAAATTCTATTGAAGTAACAACATGTGTACATGGAGAAAAACTTCGTATAGCAGTTAATATGTGTACAAACTAAGCAAAACGTATAAAATGCAAAGTTATACACTTTGCTTACAATACCTACAACTGAAATAAACAGTACTTTCTGTAACTATATATCCTTGTATTCTATAAAGCAAATGTCTATTTTGTTTCTGCTCAACTGCATAAGTTAAGTTTAATAAACAAATAAAAATAATTAATATTATTTGATATTTTAGATAAAAAGAAGTAGGACAATAAAAGACATGTTTCCCATGATGTTCAACAACAACAAACAAATTCTAAGGACAACGGGAGAAGGTTTTAACCTTCCTTCAAGATATGGTGTTTTATGTAAAGTTTATCTTTATCAAAGACCTTTTTGTAATCAACATTTTTTACCCCAATGGTGTCAAGAGGAAAATTATTTTACAGACTGCACAAACATCTGTATTATCCTCTCCTCATAATGATATTTTCATAGAGATAGTTCGTACATTTATATTAAAGCTATAAATTAGGATCTAAACATGTCCAATTTCATATCTCAAACGCTATTACGATGTCAACCAAACGTATACTAACCAGTAGAAACCATTTGTAACCATTGACATCATAAAACAGTGCAATTTTAGATTCGGTATATGTGTTAGAAGAGGACAAAAAATAGTTTTTCCATTACATAATGTACAGTATGATAGGTTTAAGTGACAGTTCTTTTTCTGTTATGTAGCAATGTGCATATTCAACAGAAATTCTGGTTCAATTCAATAGACTGACAATATTTTCAATGATTCTTTTTATTTGAAGCCATTTCATTGACTTTAATAAGTGTGACTAATATAATAACAGTCTTACTACATTTTAAAAGTAAAAACAAACTTTAATATTTAAAAAACGAAGTGCTTGGTACGATAAATGTCACGGTATGACGAAGGGGTTCAAGCACTTGACTAGCAATTTGAGGGGCACGGGTTCGAATGCTTTTTACACCAAACACACTCGCCATTAAACTCCGGTAAGCGATATAACATTACGATCACTCCCACTATTTGCTAGTGAAAAAGAAGTCTAAGTGTTGGCGGATGGTGTTAATGACAAACTGTCTTCTTTTTATTTTAGTCTTACACTGTTAAATTAGGGACGGCCAGTGTAGAAGGCGCATGTGTGTCTGTGTGCGAAATAAAAAATATATATATTTTTGGAAATTTTTTATTGTAAGAGAAAATTTCTCATAATTTCAGATTTTTAATCACAGACGTTATACGTCCAATGGTGATTTTTCTTTGAATTTTAAATAATAAGTGAAAAAAGCAGTAATTGGATTCGTGTGTGTCATTTCTGTCGTGACATGCGTTTCTTACCTCATGACGATAAAGGGTGAAGGTTCTGATAGAAGAACCAAAGAAGATTCCACTGGGCAATCCTTGTTCCCCTAAAAACAGCAAGGAGGTCTACTTTAACATATAACCTCCAACCATAATACCATGTTTGTTTTTGTGTCAACATTTTTATTTACATTAATTATAAGTATTTAATTGATTATTTCTGTTCGTATTTCAAAATTTAGTAATTAAAACAAGTAGATATTTAAATGTTATATAAATTGGTGATGTATAATTAATTCAAATAAAGAATTTCAATGTTTAACTGATGTTACCAAATCTCTGTTTTCTTTTAACCCTTAAACAGCGATCATCTTCAACATTCCTGTTGTTTAATGGATATTGAGTCACTTTTTTCAGTAAATAATTTTTTCACTGCTATCAAAATCGTACTTTTTTAACACGATTGACTGAACTTAGCCATGAAATCAAACATGAAGTTAACATTTTTGTTGACAGCAAATATCTGATTATAATCCAACAATTTATATAATGTTTTGTTTTCAAAGTGTGCTAGGAAAGGTAAAAGGATGTCTATGAAATAAAAAACGCTGAATTAATTTACTTTCAGACAAACAAAAAGCCGATGAAAATTATGTTAAATTAATTGTATGATACAGCGTGTCGAAATGAGGTGTTGTTGTTTCTACCACATCATTGTTATTTTGTAATCTTCATGCTGTGGTTATATGTTGGGAAGCCTCAAATTTTCTTTTTTCTATAAAGAGGATCTTGGACTAAAAGGGATTGGAACCGCTGATCTAGTGAAACAATAAAATTAACATATCTCACAAGTCCACAAGTCACACGTTTCAACCAATGGCTGACATGAAATTATAAGCCAAGCCAGGTGTAGTGGTTTCTGTACTGTCGTTTTAATAGGCTGCTTTCCAAAAGTTCACATATAGATGCACAACCACGTTACTTGTCCCCCCCTTCTCCACTACGGCGGCCCATGTTTTATAAACCTATACCACAAGCCTGTGCACTAATTCATAAGTTCGACTCACTGTTCAGAGAATTGACTCACTGATTAAAACCAGTTTCTCTCCCAGCTCTGTTTATTTGTTTTACCCCAGCTATATGAACGTGTTAAGTTTAATATTGGAAAATTGTCTAGTCGTATCAATTTACATACGAAAGAAGATAAAATAATGTTCTTATGTCACAAGTGTTCTTCATAACAAATACACGTTCTATTTCAAAATGCAGCAACAGGAACTACTTATATATTTTGATAATTGTAAGGAATTTATCTTCAAGAAATACACTCCCAATTACATAAACCTTATGTAGATACATCAGACCCAAGACTATGGTCATGTGTTACATATGTGTTAACTGTATATTCTGTAGCCTGTCTTCAAAGTTCGGTATCAGAAGACCAGTGAAAGAGAGAGGCCTCAAATTTTGTTTCAATGTGTGTATCAACACTATTGGTCTTCGGTTTCACTGACACGGTATTGGTGTTCAATTTCATTACTGACTGTAATGACACATCTGATCTTCACTTTCATTGGCTCTTTCAACACTGTTGGTTTACTTTAACTTCTGTGTAAACACTATCAGATTTCAGTTTAACTGTTTTCACACTGTTGGTCATACCTCTCACTGTTTGTTTCAACAAAACTGGTCTTCAGTTCAACTGTCTGTTTAACTACTGTTGGTCTTCACGTTCACTTGTTGTTTCAACACTATTGGTCTTCACTTGCACTGACTATGTCAACACTACTGGTCTTCAACTTCACTGACTGTTTCAACACTATTGGTCTACAGTTTCACTGTCTGTTTTCACAATCTTGGTTTTCACTTAAACTCCATTTCAAGAATATTGGTGTTAACATCCACTGACTGTTTTCACTCTATTGGTTTTCACGATCACAGGCTGTTTCAACACTGTTAGACTTGAAGTTAACTGTTTCAACACAGTTTGTATTCAACTTCACAGTCTGTTTTCACATTACTGGACTGCAGTTTCAATGGCTGTTTCAACACTTGGTATTCAATTTCACTGTCTATTTTAATAGTACTGGTCTTTAGTTTTACTGTCTGTTTGAACACTGTTGATCTTCACTTGCACTTCTGTTTCAACATTGTTGGTCTTCTGTTTCATTGACTGTCTCAAAACTATTGGTCTTCAATTTCAAGGTCTGTTTTAACACTTGGCATTCAGTTTCACTGTGTTTTCACACTTTTGGTCTTCACTTTAGATTCTCTTCACAACACTATTAATCTTGAATTTAACTGTTTCCACAATGTTGGTCTTCACTTTCACTGACTGTTTCAACACTGTTGGTCCTCAAGTTCAGTCTTTTTCACCACTATTGTTCTTCTGTTTCACTATGTGTTTCAATACGGTCTTCAATTTCACTCTCTTTCAACAGCGTAGTATTAATTTTCAGTCTGCTTCAACAGTGTTCATCTTCACTTTCACTATTATTTAACATTACTGGTGTTCAATGTCAACAGTATTGGTCTTCATTTGCCCTGCATGTTTCAACAGTGTACATCTTAAATTTTACTAACTTTATCAACACTATTGGTCTTCGGTTTCACTGACGATGTGCACAGGGTTGGTGTTCAATCACACTGGGTTTCAACACCGTTGGTCTTCACTTTCAATGATTGTTTCAGTTGTGTCTGCCTTCAATTTCACGGTCTGTTTCAACAGTGGAGATCTTCCATTTTACAGTCAGGTTCAGCAGTGCTGGTTTTCAGTTTAAATGTCTGTTTTTGAAAATGTTGCAACAATATTGTTCTTTAGTTTGACTGTCTGTTCTCACACTGTTGGTCTTCAAATCCACTAACTGTGTTCAAAATGTTCGTCTTTACTTTCACTGACTGTTCCAACACTGTTGATCTCCAATTTCACTGACAGATTCAACACAATTGGTCTTCAGTTTCACTGCTTGTTTAACACTATTGGTCATCACTTTAACTGACTCTTTCAACACTGTTGGTATTGAACTTCACAGTCTGTTTTCACACCACTGGTCAGCAGTTTGAATGGCTGTTTCAACACTGTTGGTCTTCAAATTTATTGTCTGTTATAATAATTCTGGTCTACAGTTTTACTGTCAGTTTTTTACACTGTTGGTTTTCATTTTCACTCACGCTTCAACACTGTTAGTCTTCAGTTTCACTGACTGTGTAAACACCGTTTGTCTTAAATTTCACTGTCTGCTTTAACACTATTGGTCTCGAATTTACGTCTTCAATTTCACTGTCTGTCTTCACACTGTTGGTTATTACTTTCATTTCTGTTACAACACTATTGGTTTCAAATTCCACTGACTCTTTTCACACTGTTGGTCTTCACTTTCACTGTCCCTTCCAACACTATTTGTCTGCAGTTTCACTGGCTGTTTCAACACTGTTGGTATTCAATTTCACTGTCTGTTTTAATAGCACTGGTCTTCAGTTTTACTGTCTGTTTGTACATTGTTGGTCTTCACTATCACATCTGTTTCAACACTGTTGGTCTTCAGTTTCACTATATGTTTTCACACTTTTGGTCTTCATTTAGCTTCTCTTTCAACACTATTGGTCTTGAATTGAACTTCACTGTTTTAACACTAATAGACTTAAATTTCACCCTCTGTTTTCACAATGTTGTTCTTCACTTTCACTGACTATTTCAACACTATTGGTCTTTAATTTAATTGGCTGTTTTGACACTCTTGATCTACACTTTAACATCTGTTTAAACACTATCAGTCTTCAGTTTCACTGTTTTTACACTGTCGGTCACACCTTTCAATGTCGATTTCAACATCACTGGTCTTTAGTTCAACTGTCTGTTTGAACATTGTTAAAATTCGATTTTGCTAACTTTTTAACACTAAAGGACTTAAATTAACTCTCTGATTGAACAGTACAATCAGAAGAATAGAAGAAGTGGCAGAAGATATATGCTGCAGCATTTAAAAGTGTACATCGCTAGGTCCAACCAATATACTGCCATACAGATGAAGGGCCAGTTTGAGTTTCACCAGTGTAATGGGACGATTATAGTCACAGAGACAATCACCTCGAAAGGAAAGAAGTATGGCTAAGAAGATGGAGGAAGAAGCAGAAGTGCTAGATACCTGGCGAAAGCTTTCAACTAGAGTATCAGCAATGCTCCAAATATCAGCTACTTCCTGGCCATCAAAGAGCAAGATCGAGAGGGGGACAGAATTATATTGCCCATTGACCTTTCGAATCTTGTCCCACATGACTTTGGAACTGGTGATAGAAGAAATGCTGGTTGTAAACCTGATCCAAGATTCTTTCTGGCTTTGACATCTTACCGATCAAGCATGTGCACGGGCCAGCTGGAAAGCGATGCGGTTCGAGAGTGTGGGATATCTACGAAAAGTATCCCAGTCTCGTTTTTGAGCCTTCTATGCCGTGTAAGAGGCAGGATTCCACCAAGGACGAGGATATAGTAGGAAACGTGTCGAGCTTTAAGGAAAACATTGAGCAGCTGCTTATATAATACAGTCAGTTACTGCTGCCACACAGACGTCTATTGATGGCTTAGAGACAATGGCAGAATCAACTTCTGCAAAATCAGTGAAAGAGGGCCAGTTTGCATGATCCAGCTTCCTCCGGAGCAAGCGGGTCGAGTGTAATCGACCACGGCCAGTCTCTTTCAAGATTATAGGAAAACGATCACTGCCTCATGGATTATTGTCAACCCTCCATTTAAAATGGGAAAATAATTAAGGGGAGCAAATTGAGATATAAATAGCAGTAAAAGCCTGACTAGGTGCATTGAAATAAGCAGAAGAACAAGTATTAAAAAGAGAAAAATTGTGATCAGAGAGCATACACTCTACAGAGCGACCCCTGCTATCGATATCAGCACTTACCCTGAGGGATGATGATGTCCATTACAGTCCCCCAGGATAAAAAAGGGAGACAGCAACTGTTCAATGAGAGCATAAAGGTATGATTGACCATTTGTCTCTTCAGGCGACAGGTACAGAGAACAATCAGTGATGGTATGACTCAAGGAAACGGATGGCTACAGCCTCCAAGGGTGTGTCAAGTAGCAAAGACAGGGTGGGCACATGCTGATCAGCCTACAGTGCCAACCCCTCCATGCACTCGTCCATCACACAGCCTGTCATTTCTGTATAAAGAAAACTGCCAAAAGGTGACTGTAAGGAAAGACAAACAAGTTGGTAGGAAGCAATCAGTGTTTTGATGAAATCCAGATCAGTATGTAAACTTCGACAGTTCCATTGTATCAGGGTGGCAATTTTTATATACGTTGAGGTGAATTGGGTAGAGAACCCTTCTGTTCACGACCACGACTTTTTTCCTTACTGTCCTTATTCGAAGGAGGTCTATCGACCTCCATGGATCCTGCCCTGGGTCGATTGGGCAGGTCTTTGCTGTTGGAAGGAGATTACAGAGACTGAGGACATGAACGAATGATTGTTTTGAAACTTTGGGTGGAAGAAGATGTATCCAAATAAATGCCTATACCTGGAACCAAAGGATGTGGATCTTGGGGTTTAGTGGAATGTATGTAAGGAACAGAGATAAGTGTTAAAGTTAATTCATCAACTTTTTAGCCATGGAGGTCAAAATTTTTTTCATTTCTTTGGAGAACGATTTTTTGGAGGCACAGAAAGATCTGTCTGCACTCCCACTGTAGTTGTGGAACGAGGTGCAGCAGCATACGCCCGAGATGAGGTGGTGGACAACAGTTTTCGAGCCTCAGGATAGGTAATGTTATGAATCGTTTTCAAACACTGCACCTCTTTTTTTCCAACCACTTAGTGCAAGAGCAGAAGTAGAATGGGTGAGAGCCATTGCAACTGACGCAATGAGGGTCCATTTCACACTCATAGGCATAATGGTTCTTGCCATTGCGACGAGCATACCTCAAGCAACGATGACACTGGAAACATTGGAGATGGTTTGGAATGTATGGCTGTATTCTGCAATTAAGATAACCTGCCTTGATGGAGGCAGGCGGACGTGGCGACGTAAATGTGAGAATGAGGACATTGGTCGGCAGTGTAACTTATCGTTGTGAATGGACATACGCCTCATCGCAGAAACTCCTTGGGTGGAAAAACTAGCAAGAATCTCCGGCTCGGGGGTCATCTTCAAATCCATCTCAACAATAACTCCTCGTGATGAATTCAAAGTAGCATGAGGTGTAAACTGAACAGGTATATTCCCAATTGTCTTTGAATGCAAGAGGAGTTCACTGTTTGGAGATGTGGATGTTTTCACCAATATGTCACCAGACTGAAGTTTCTTTACTAACTTTGGAGAGCCAGGAAGTCCCTCTCGTCCCTTCTGAATGAAAAAGGGAGACATTTGCCCTAAAGATTTGTCTGAAAGTGACTGCAATATAAGAAAATGGGGTACAATAGGTGGTACAGATGGTGAGGATTGCTGCTCAGAATCCTGAAGTCGAAGTTCATTTACATATAGACTGTTTTTTCGCTATTTTATTACAATTTTTAATTGGAGTATCTATAATAAAGATAGGGAAATTTTAGTGCCCAATGACCCCACCCACCATGGAGCCCTACGAGAGGATGCATTACAATATCAAACAAGGACACTGCAACAATGCCAGGGTTTCATGAGCACTATACCCAAACATCAGCTTCAGATATAATGTCCACAACACCTGTTGAGAACATCCAACACTGGTACTTGGTTGGCCCAAGCCCGAGTAAACCAGCGCAAAGCTGCCCATCTACAGGAATTCAAGGTTGGAATAAAATAATGAATAAAATAGTCATTATTACAAAACAGAGAACAACAAAGAAGTTTGTAGATAAACAGCAATTTTTTCCCTTTTTCCCTTAAATATTGTTTTTACATATATCAATGTATTCTCATCCTTACATAATTTGAAGTTTTATGTTTTTGTGTAATTTCTTTTTAAGATTGTTTTCTATCAAAAATTAAATAAAAAATTAACAATAACTGTAGAAATTGCTATTCCAATCTTTTTTTAGCTTAATTAAATGCCTTACACATAACCTACACTACTTGGATACTGATGAATAAACAAAAATAATTTTGTTGAAGAAATCTGTAAACAGTGAACAGCTTCTAAGCATAACATCAGGTGGTGGAACTTTCTCCCATCATCTCTGTCTCGTTCTGCAATCATCCATTCTATTCTGTTCTTAAGGCAAACATAGTTCCGTTTGACAACAAATGAATAAAAAGACTCCTCTGAAACAGATAAAATGTCAACTACTTAATTATACTTTATGAAAATGTTAAAATTCTCAATTTAAATAATAAACTATACAATATTAAAATTAATAAATGTACATAAGGTCAAAGGTAAAATTATCTGTATATATTTTTTAAAAACTCAGTTAATGACTATTACCAAATCTCTGGTGGTATTTATATGTTTATTCAAACCATACAGTTTCTTTTGCAGTGCCTTCCTTTAACAGTACATACAGTAACAAAGGAACTTGTACAACCTGTGAATATGTTTGAAGATCTTTTAACCTTTTCTTAGAAAGTTTGTGCATCACTGAATGTCAGAAAGGTAAAACATAAAACCTGTTTTTACTTACCACAAAGTCGAGAAAGAGGATAAACCTCTAAGATAGTTGTCAAGACGAGAAAGAGGACAAACCTCTAAGATAGTTGTCAAGACGAGAAAGAGGACAAACCTCTAAGATAGTTGCCAAGACGAGAAAGAGGACAAACCTCTAAGATAGTTGTCTCTGGGGTTTTCTGTAACTGGACAAGTTTTTCATGACAAATTTCAAATGAGACTGGACAGCATTATTTGATTGAGTAGAGACAAAACGGCCAAACATCCAAACCTGTGGAGTATCTGTAGCACTTTCCAAGGCAAATGGAACAGAAATAACCTAGAGATCACAATAATGAAAAGTAAAACATTACTTAAGGGCATACATCATGAATTTAACAAAATAAAATTAAAATGGATCTTACAAATGGACATTTAAAACATTATTTGAAAAAATGATCAAGAACACAGAAACAATACAAATTTATGAAAATAAAAAACAAAATTCAATTATAACCAGTAACTGGCAGTAGGTTTTATGAATAGTTACTACAAAACTGTTTGTATCAAACATCTATTTTGTACACTTCCAGTATCTTATTAAGTGATTTTCTTCAGTTAATAATCTCATTTTACAATAATAAAATCTCTTATGTTACAGATTTCAAACTATTTTCATCATCATAGCTAACAGCAAATTAAATAATTCTGATAAACAATGCAATAAATTTACTATACGATATACTAATCATGTAAAGGGTAAAAAAAACACAAGTTATATATTACCTCAATCTACAGAGGGCCTCCAATTGTTCTTTCTTTGAATCAAACCTCTAGCAATACATTCTAACTGAACTTACCTTTATTGTATTAAATAGCATTTCAAGAGCTGATAAAAATGAACTTTATGGCAATAAACAGTATTTCACAGGCTGAAAAAAACATTCACCTCTGAAATCTTAGTAAAATATATCAAGCATACTTGTATAAAATTAAAGAATGACTCACCATGGAAAACAGGTTTGCTAACATATACATTGAACCTACAATAAACCTGATGAGTATGTCTTTCACAACAACAACCAATATGTCATCCTTCCTTAGAGCCTGGAAGTAAAGTGTAACAGTTCAATACCATTAGCAACAAACAAAAAGCTATCTATTAACCACTAATACCTGAGAGTTGATAGTATTTTTACAATAATGAATCTACAGTGAGGTTTTTAACACCAAATTTTATTTCTAATACAACAGTTTTAAAAAGTATCATTAAATATAAAATACAATGTCATTACACTTTCAAAATGAATTTTAAAATTTCTTTCTTTTCTGGATACCAAACATTGCAACATTACTTTTAAGAGGCTCTCATGAGTACATAACATAACACTATTAAAGTCTTCAAACACTACCATGACTACTACACATAATACTGTTACATCCTTAAAACACTATCATGAATACCAAACATAACACTGTTACATCCTGAAAACACTATCATGAATACCAACATGACTGTTACATCCTTATAACACTACCATGAATACCAACACAAGATTATTACATCCTTAAAACATTATCCTTAACACCAAACATAACTGTTACATCCTTAAAAGTCTCCCACAAATACCCAACATAACACTGTCACATCCTGAAAACATTCCCAGGAATACCAACATGACTGTTACATCCTTATAACACTACCATGAATACCAACACAAGATTGTTACATCCTTAAAACGTTATCATTAACACCAAACATAACTGTTACATCCTTAAAACACTATCATGAATACCAAACATAACACTGTTACATCCTGAAAACACTATCATGAATACCAACATGACTGTTACATCCTTATAACACTACCATGAATACCAACACAAGATTGTTACATCCTTAAAACATTATCATTAACACTAAACATAACTGTTACATCCTTAAAAGTCTCCCACAAATACCCAACATAACACTGTCACATCCTGAAAACATTCCCAGGAATACCAAAAATAACACTGTTACATCCTTACAACACCACCACAAATATGAAACATAACACTGTTACATCCTTACAACACCACCACAAATACCAAACATAACACTGTTACATCCTTACAACACTATCATGAATACCAAACATAACACTGTTACATCCTTACAACACTACCATGAATACCAAACATAACACTGTTACATCCTTACAACATTACCATGAATACCAAACATAACACTGTTACATCCTTACAACACTATCATGAATACCAAACATAACACTGTTACATCCTTACAACACTACCATGAATACCAAACATAACACTGTTACATCCTTACAACACTATCATGAATACCAAATATAACACTGTTACATCCTTACAACACTATCATGAATACCAAACATAACACTGTTACATCCTTACAACACTACCATGAATACCAAACATAACACTGTTACATCCTTACAACACTATCATGAATACCAAACATAACACTGTTACATCCTTACAACACTACCATGAATACCAAACATAAGATTGTTTTATCCTTAAAAATGGAATAGAAACTTCTTTTACACATCCATAACAGCATAAAACTCAACTTCTGAAAGCGACCGTTTTTTACTTTCATTGGCTGTAAAACAATTATCTCTCTTACTAGCTGTATCACAACACTGTCAACCTACTAGTTTTGAAATAACATTTTAAAAATGAAACTTTGTCGAATGGATGGCAACTGCCTGTTGTGGAGACACAAGGGTAGAGAACGATGTTTCAAAAGTCTTCCGCCTTTTCGTCTTCAGGTCAGTGTGCGTGTGTATAGGTATTGTCAGTCTTGTATAGTGTCCCGGTGGCTTGTGAAGAGCGTGTTATGATTGATTGGATTGTCACTGTTTCTCCACAATCCACCAGGACACTATAAAAGACTGACAACACCTACACACACACACATACTGGCCTAAAGACAAAAGGCGGAAGATGTTCGAAACGTCGTCCTATACACTTGTTTTTCCACAACAGGCAGTTGCAGTCCATTCTTCAAAGTTTCATCATGAATACTTTGCCTAAACAAAGAATGTTTTAAAAACTTCACAAATTTAGAAAGTAAAAAAACATACAATTAGTAAAACTTTAAACAAATATTATCAGTATCTTTAAAGTTTGGATAGGGTTTCAGATTCAAACTGAATTAACTGTTAAAACATCATGTGTTATTGTTGATGAACAACACTGATCATGTTTAACTTAAAAACAATTACTTTATGAAAAACTAAAAGGAAGAGCTGGAGTGAAACTATTAGTTAATGTTTAATAACGTGCACTAATATATACTAACAGTCACTTGTAAAAAATAAGACATACTTGAACACGAACTTTGAGTCTATGAAATAGATTCAATAGAGGCTGTTGACAAAACTTTGAACTCCACACATTTCTAAAGGTTGCCCCTGTAGTTACCCATTGTTTGGAATCTATTCTTTCATGGAACTCCACACTGAAAAGTATATACATATATGTATTAAGTTTCCTTATTTTGTAATTTTTCACTAATTTATAGCTGTGTATTACTAAGAAAAAATTTTATACATTAAAAATTGTCTTACCACCTCTTAAGTTTCTTATACAATTTTAAAATGCTTTCATTTTAAAATAACATGTTCAAAGCATATTTTTCAAAATAAAATTTAACTCTTCAAGTACAGGTGTGGTCATTTTGACCAATCTTGTAACCACCACTAAAAATATATATATACATGATATAGCTTTAAATTTGCTGAGTGCACCTTTATGAAATTTAAAAAAAAAAGTAAATATTACATGCTTATTGTACACAAAAAGAAATCACATTTTAATAAAGTATTTTTATAAAAGATCTGAGCTTACAACAGCATTACTAAGTCAGTCCAAGTACAAAATGATTTTTTCATGTTAGCAACAAAATAATTTTTGATACCTGTGATGGAGAGAACACAGATATCACAGATATCAAGCACCCTTTGTGCTTGATAACAAACAACATTTCTGAAATGACTTTATATTATAATAAAGAGTAATACTCTCTTCATTTCTACAACCACAGCTAATACACCTTACAAACCTCCTAGTTATTTAGATTTAACAGAAAAGCAATTAACCCAGTTCTGTGTGAAAAATGATCAAATTACAAGCATGTACAATCAAATTATAGTACTACTGATGCAATATCTATAAACTTTGTCCAGTCAGAACCCTTGGCTAGAGCTTTATAATAACCTGCAGGTTTAACCTACAACACATTTGAATTTTGAAAATGCCTAAATTAAAGCACACACTTCTTCAGCTCAGCAGGTTAACAGCCAAAACCAGGAAAATATGTAGTCCTAAAATAAGATCCATAAATTAATAAAAACACTTTCTCCCTTTACAATCACAATTAATATACAGTTGACCAAGTAAGAATATGTCTTTTTGTATACATTTCTTTAATTAATATACAGTTGACCAAGTAAGAATATGTCTTTTAATATACATTTCTTTTAATGTTTCAGTCTATACAAATTTATTAAAAATATTAGAAAATAACTTAAAAATATAAAGTTAAAACACTAATCAGCCAATACTTAAAGGAGATGACCAAATGCACATAAGAAACGTTAATACTTAAAGGAGGTGACCAAATGTACATAAGAAACGTTAATGCTTAAAGGAGATGACCAAATGCACATAAGAAATGTTAATGCTTAAAGGAGATGACCAAATGCACATACTAAAACATTAATACTTAAAGGAAGTGACCAAATATACATAAAAAATGTTATTTCCATTAAATATTAGAAACACAATAGTCATTCTCTGTACATACATTGTTTCTGGATTATAAATCAGTTTTAGAAAACATGTTTATAAAACAATCATGTCGACCTAATTTTGAGAAGACAATTACTCATGATTTTCCATTACATGACGGACGTTCAGCTTGTCCACAATAAACAAAAATGTACCATTACATAGTCTACCTTACTTACGAATGTATCAATATTTTAACTGAATACATATAAATGTATCAATAGATGACTCACAATAAATTACAGGTGAAACAATCCCGATCTCCAATTAAGGTATAATGTTGCCCACAAAAATTACACTGTATATCATTTACTAGCTAAGTACTCATTCCCTGAAGAGAAGTTATGTAACTTCATGATTAATGAAAGGTTATGTTAGAAACTAAAAAGTTGTTTCCCATGTATGTAATAGTAAAGAAATAGAAAAATGCTTAAAGAATTAGGAAACTACAAATATGTACTTGTCTCTGCACAGACCCAATAAACTCCCATAACAAGTAGTAAAAAATGCAAAAACTCCCATAAAAAACACAAAACATGAAAAACTGAAAATTTATGTGTACCCCCAACATGAATGTAATAAACCTCCACCACACCAATTTTGATGCATATCCATCCACACCCTGTTATATGAACATAGGTACTGTAATTCATATGAATATGTATCAGAACCTTTCTTTTCTTGTAATTTTGCTGACTTTAATTTGTCAAGAGAACCATTTTTAACTGTTTTCAGTCTCAAATACTTCCAAACATTGTATCTGTTTCTTTTGTTCATTGCAATATTAAAGTTTCTCTTTGTGTAACCATTTTATAACAGACACAACACTTCTGACATAAACTAGTCTCCAAGATATAATTATTATGAAATACTTAACAGAAAATTATACATTAAACTAGAACATTGACAGAGCTCAATGGATTAACCTGTTAAAAATCATGTTGTTAAGAGTACAGACAGTTTGATTAATGCCAGAGGCATTATTTCTCCCACAATAGCTCTACTACCAATAATTTATTACACCATTCTTAGCTATCATTTAAAGAATTTAAAACATAGAACGTTGAAAATGTCATCAAATTAATATTTACAAAATAATTATTACATTTTTCATAAACTTGTTCATATCATCAGTAAAAAAGAACAAACTAGTTTATTATTACATCCCTAGTTATAATATATACCAATATACTAATACTTGACCTACAATACAATCAAATACACCAATACATTAAAATAACTGACATACCAAACATGACAAGTTCTGCCCCAAAGTATTCTAAATCAAATAACACAAAACAAAGTTAAATTTCAGAAACTAAATTATCTTTCCTTTAAATCCTGAAAAACCACAGTGGGCTATCTGAAGTTTAACTGTAAGGAATCAAATCTTGAATCTTAGATTTGTAATCAACAAACTTACTGCTGATAAACCAGAGGACTAACTTATTTGGTGGTAAATGTTTAAACTACAATTTTAACACGGTTTTGTTATAAACAAACACCTTAAACTTCACATACACAAAACTCTAATAATGTTTTGAACAACTTGTCATTCGCATTTTAAGCAAAATTAAGTTACATTTGATAACAAAAAACAAAAAAAATCTACAACTAGATAAAAATGTTTCTTGAAAAAGAGTTAATACAATTGAAAAACTTTCAATCCAACGATAAAACTATTACCTCAATTCATTTTTGAGGATTATGTCTAATAACTTTTTTATCAATATTTGGTTCACTTACTGTTGCAGTGAAGTGCTTTACAAATCTCACAATCAGTTTAGAACTTGTGCATTTTAACAGTTATAGAACTGATAAAAAAATCTCTCTAACAATGAAAGTTAAAATTATTTTTTATTCCACTGTTATGAAACAAGCAAAGTTTATCAAGTAGAGTAAAACAGTTATATAATAAATATGATGTTATAATAATAATAAAAAACTTTGCTCTAATCAGAATGATCTGTTGTATGGAAAAAAGTTATACAATTACCACATTAGGTCTGCTATCTTTTATAATCCTCTTGTTGGTTTCTAGATATTTAATATTGTACTTCTGAAAGAACAACTTCACACATTCATCCTTTAAGTAGTCTAAAAAGGAAGAGTCTTCATCTTGTATTTGGTCCCACAGACACAAGTTCTCCTTAATGGTAACTTCTTGGTACTCTTTAAATTGACGACAACAGTGTTCTAACTGTTCTAGGAATAGTGGTGGTAAACATTCCAAAGGAAACACGGCATGACTACCACACTGCTTTCCTAAATAAAAAACACTGTTCGAGTTTGATATACATTGAAAAACAAACACAGTATGTGTACCATGTTCTAAAAACAATATGAGTAAAGTAATCAACTATGATAGACATTCCAAACTACTGTACTACTGGAATTATTATAAAACGTATCACTAGTTCTGAAAACAGAGCCAGTTACTAACAGTTATTTGTAAGATATCAGTGATAAAAACCACATTCACAGCTAAATGGTCGAGAGCAACAACAGTAGATGTCAGTAGTGGCTGTATACAAGATATAAATGGTAAAAACCATGTTCATAGATACAGAGTTGAGAACAACAACAGATGTCAGTAATGGCTGTATTCAAAATAAAAATGGTAAAAACCATGTTCATAGATACAGAGTTGAGAACAACAACAGATGTCAGTAACTGCTGTATACAAGATATAAATGGTAAAAACCATGTTCATAGATACAGAGTTGAGAACAACAACAGATGTCAGTAACAGCTGTATACAAAATATAAATGATAAAAACAATGTTCATATATACAGGATTGAGAACAACAGTATGTGTCAGTAGTGGCTGTATACAAGATATAAATGATAAAAACCATGTTCATAGATACAGAGTTGAGAACAACAACAGATGTCAGTAATGGCTGTATTCAAAATAAAAATGGTAAAAACCATGTTCATAGATACAGAGTTGAGAACAACAACAGATGTCAGTAACTGCTGTATACAAGATATAAATGGTAAAAACCATGTTCATAGATACAGAGTTGAGAACAACAACAGATGTCAGTAATGGCTGTATTCAAAATAAAAATGGTAAAAACCATGTTCATAGATACAGAGTTGAGAACAACAACAGATGTCAGTAACTGCTGTATACAAAATAAAAATGGTAAAAACCATGTTCATAGATACAGAGTTGAGAACAACAACAGATGTCAGTAACAGCTGTATACAAAATATAAATGATAAAAACAATGTTCATATATACAGGATTGAGAACAACAGTATGTGTCAGTAGTGGCTGTATACAAGATATAAATGATAAAAACCATATTAGAACTAGAGGGTTGAAAAACAAGAACGAGTTAAAACATGAATTTCACATTTTTGAAAAATGAATTTTATGCACAATTAAAATCTAAAACACTAATATTCCACAACTGACAGAACACTAAATGCCTGAAAAGTAGATCTGCTGCTGGCCAAAATCTTAAGGCCAATGAACATAAAGAAAAAAATATGCATTTTGCATTGTTAGACTCAATCACTTATTTGAGTAGAGCTTGAAAATATGAAATTAAAAAAGGAAAATAAAAAAAACGTTTTTAGCATTTAATATGGAAAATGTGAACACTGAAATTAGCCTAAACACTAGCTGGTCACAAATGTAAGACCATACCAAAAAGAAATCCTAAACAGGGTAGGAAATGCCCAACAAGAGGTCTCAGTAGTGAGTTGTTGCTGTCATTGTGAATAACTGCAAACATTTGCAGAAGGCTGGCTGGAATGTTATTCCTTGTGGTGAAGATGGCTTCACAAAGATTATGCACGATTTGGAATTGACATCCATTTCTATAGACTTCCCTTGCCATCCAACCCCAAACATTTTCAATGGGGTTCAGTTCGGGTGAACAAGCTGGATGGTACAAAAGAATCACCTTATTTGCCATGAAAAAGTCCTTTGTCTTGCAGGCATTGTGGATTGCAGAATTATCCTGCTGAAAGATCCAGTGGTTTCCAGGATTCAGTCAATAAGGATGCTCTCTCCAACATGCCAATGTAGCCAGCTGCTGTTTGATGCCCCTGTATGGTTATACATTGTTTCATGGAAGGAGAAAGCACCCTAGATCATGATGGAACCTCCTAAACTGAGTCGTGTAATAAATGTCTCCAGTGGGATATCTATATCATGCCAGTAACATTGGAAGCCATCTGGACCATCCAGGTTAAATTTCTTCTCATCAGAGAACAAAACCTTCGTCCACTTTTCTACATCCCATATTTGGTGCTTCTCAGCTGTTTTGTGGTGTGGAAGGAGGCATGGCCTTTGAAGATGTTTATGTTTTTTAAAGCCTTTCTCTCGTAGATGCTGTCTTATTGTTCTTGAGTTGCATTTCCCGTCCGTGAGGGCCTTAATCTGGTTCGACGATTAGCTGGTGTCTTGCCGAACAACCACTCGAATCCTCCTGTTCAACGCTAGGGAAATTTTCTTGGGTAAACCACTTGAAATTCTCGTTCCATATCCCTCAGGGTCTTTTAAGAAATTTGCATCAACAGTTTTACTACGCCCAATCTCACCAACTACAGCATGTTGAGAGAGACCTTGCTTTTGCACTCAACAATTCTGCTACATTTAAATTCTGTCAACTTTTTAGCCTTTGCCATGTTTTTACCCAATGTAACACAGGAGATATCAGTGGGAAATGTTGACAATGCTAATGCTTGAACACAAATGACTAAATTTCATTAAATGTTTACTGGTTAGCACTTCGTTTCAGTATGGTCTTAATCTTTTGACCAGCTTGTATTTAGGCTAATTTCATAGTGTTCATTTTCCCTATTAAATGCTAAAAAAGTTTTTTATTTTTATTTTCATTTTTCTTATTTTCCTCTTTTGAAGCTCTTCTCAAATAAGTGGTTGAGTCTAACAATGCAAAATGCATATTTTCTCTTTATGTTCATTGGCCTTAAGATTTTGGCAAGCAGTGTATCAGAACCAGAACCAAAGAGTTCTTTCAAATAAAATATGTCATTCCTGATAACTTGCACATTCCACTGACCAATTAAAAATAATTTAATTTATCATCTTGTTTACAAATTGAACACATTAATATTGATAGCATTACAACAGCAAATATTTTGATTCCTTATAATATTGTCTAATTTGTAACATGTATTTAAAATTCAAGAAAATAACAATGTATAGTTGTCACATCCCTTGCCAAAGTCTAAATTTAAAAAAAAAGAAATAAAAATTATACAAGTTTTTACTGCAATTATAGAACTTTCATGATATTTTGGTGATTATTCTTACTAAATATGTACATCTAAAAATAAGTAACATCTCAAATTGTTAATCCTGACCTGACCTAACCTAACGTAACTCTAACCTAACCTAAACTAACCATATCCTAACCTATCCTGACCTAACCCTAACCTAAACTAACCATAACCTAACCTGACATCACCTAACCTATACTTTATACATGATAAAAATACAGTATGATTAACATTCATGAAACTTATTTAGATTAAACTTAGTTTTTAAATCTATATATGAATGTTGGCAACCAGTATTTGATGGTGATTTCTTTGATAATTTGCAACTCCTGGATGTTAATTTTTAGAGCAATTTATGTATTACTTGCATCTTTATAAACATATTGTTTAACCAACTCTTTTAAGACCAGGAATTTTGTATTTCTGAAAACCAAGTATTATTATGAACTTACGAAAATACCAAGGTTTTATACTTGATTTATTTTATATTTTATTGCAGAAAGGCTAAAAACATGTATTACTTGATTCAGTATTACAAAATCTCTTATGAAAGTAGTCCACAAAGTCCATGGGAGGTTTATTTTTGAAAGACATCCTTTTTGTTATGTTGTGATAATAATGATAACTCAAAGTAAAAGACTGAGAGTTAACCCCTAGGTTAAAATGCACATGAACAAATATTAATAAAACAAATTATCTATTAAAAATTATGACTTTTAGTGTGCAACAGTCTTGTAATGTTTAGTAAAAATTTATCAAATTTTGTGAATGTACACTGAATATATTAGAAGTTACTGGTATGTAAACTAATGAGTACAAATAGTTATGGGTTTGGTCCAATGGGCCTTGGCAGTTTCAGTAAAGTTCATAAACAACTTTAAAAATTATTAACTGAAACATTTACCATGGAACAATAATCTTATATCAATATATATTAAAAGTTACAAGTTTAGATTATAATGTTTTTTTAATGAGATTCCTTGACTGTTTTCAGATTATCTTTTTAGAGTTACCTATACACACATTTACGTTACCTTGTGCAGTCCATATTATGTGTACATGTAATTTTTCATGTATCAAAACATATTTCCAACTTTTGCAATGTTGATTTTGTGTTATACTGTTAACAAGATATTAATAATTTTACACATATGGACAGAAGTACTTAATTAGTTTGTTTTGTTTTGTTTCAGGAAAATCTCTTAGATGAAGAACAGAACTTGAAACAAACAGATTTTGGTGTATATTTGAATTTTATAAATATTAATATATTAGAAGTTGCTAGTATGTAAACTAATGAGTACAAATAGTTATGGGTTTGGTCCAATGGGCCCAGGCAGTTTCAGTAAAGTTCATAAATTATTGGGTTGAGGAATAATTCGTGAGCGTTTTTTCAAGTTACAAAAATATATTCATAAATGAAATGCTTTTGCAAAATATTTCATGTCATTTGGTAGATAATTTTTTGCTCTAATAAATGGTGTGTTTGATTTTCATTTGTCTTTAATTTTTGCTTTCATTTTCAGCTCATTAAATGGAATGTCAAGTGGACAAAATCGAGCATTTTCGACACCATCTGCTTTTCGCATTTAATATCTTGCAATTTCGTTTAAAACAATGCATACTATATACCTAGGTATTACATGAAATAAAGTATCATAATAAATGTTTTGGGTGTAATGTGTTCATGCATTGAAGTATTGTATAGTCTTGCATGTAATGCTTGAATGAAATTATTTAAAAATGCTCATAAATTATTCCTCAACCTAATACTTTAAAAAATTATTAACTGAAACATTTACCATGGAATGATAAAATCTTATATTAATATATATTAAAAGTTACAAGTTTAGATTATAATGCTCCAAGTCCACTACCAGCTGACACAGAGCCTTGATTACAGGACCATAGCCCATATATTGGATAGGCACAGTGGTGATAGTGCCAGAGCAGATAGACTTAGCTACGGTGTCAGCAATCTCATTCCAGCAAATACCAATGTGGCCCGGTATCCAGAAAAACTGGATAGAAGTACATGTTAAAGGGAAATGGGACATTCGGTTTTGAATATTGGGGAGAACATGGTGAGAACCAACATGAAGTGATTCCATGACCAGTAGAGCACTGGCAGTTTGAGTACTGCTTAGTTTTACATAACCCAGGGTAAGAGACATACAGTTCAGCAGTGAACACAGAAGCTGTAGAGGGGATTCTTCGAGCAACCACAGAACCACAACAAACCATGGCAGAGCCCACACAGTCATCTGAGTTCGAACTGTAAGTATAAATGGGAATGGAAGAATGGTTCAAAAGATGTTCAGCAAATAGCAGACAGTATTTCCAATCAAGCATGTCTACCTTAAAGAAAGGTCATATTTGGGAACTGCAAGAAGTCATGGTGGGATTGGCTGACCAGTGGATACAGCAATGTTATCCAAGGATAAATATGAAAAATTATTTTTATTTTATAACAGTCTATAGCTGCCATTCAATATACCTCATGCTCGACGACTGATGTGAGAAATGAAAGTCATCGACATAGAGCCCATTTGTAACAGTGAGAGAGAGTTGTTCAGTGATGGCATTAATTTTTATACTGAAAAGTGTGAAACATAGAACACAGCTTTGAGGGACTCCAAGAAAAGAATGGGAAAGTGTCAAACCTACACAAACTTGAAATTGCCTGTCCATTAAAAAGTGTTCAATAAAAATGGCAAATGGCCACGTAACACATATATATGGAGGTCTCGCAAAATGCTATACCTCCATGTTGTATCATAAGCCTTCTCAATGTCAAAGAATATTGATACAAGATGTTGTATCAGGTGGTCCGTGGTTGAGTGTTGTCATCAGAACCCACACTGGGTGGGCAAGAGGAGGTTCTTTGATTCAAGGAACCAAACAAGACAAGCACTAACCATTCTCTCTGAGGTCTTACAGAGACAGCTCGTCAAAGAAATTGGATGGTAGTTTGAAGGAATCTTGGGGTCCTTCCCAGGCTTAGAGGAAGGTAGGACAATAGCCTGGTACCAGACAATAGGAAAAACATTCTCCTGCCATGTCCAGTTAAAAACAATTGGAAAAATAGCAAGAGAAGAAGGAGGTAGATGGCACAGCATGTCATAGTGTACATCATCTGGTCCAACCAATGTACTGCCAGACCAATGAAAAAACCAGTTTCAGTTCCATCAGTGTAAAGGGACGATTACAGTTATAGAGACAATCACCTCAAAAGGAAAGAGCTGATTGCTCTGCCCAAGTCTTGATGGCTAAGAAGAAGGAAGAAGAAGGAGAAGTGCTAGATACCTGGCAAAAGCTTTTACCTAGAGTATCAGCGATGCTCAGGGTATCAGTTACTTCTTGGTCATCAGACGGCAAGATCGAGAGGGGGACAGAATTATATTGGCTTTTCAAATGTTGTCCCACATGAGTTTGGAACAGATGGTAGAAGATATGCTGGTTATGAACTTAATCCAAGAATCCTTTTGGCTTTGACATCTTACCCACCTAGCATGTGCACGGGTCCGCTGAAAAGCAATGCAGTTCAAGAGTATGGGATATCTTCAGAAAGTATCCCAGGCCAATTTTTGAGCCTTCAGTTCCATGTGGCAGGCAGGATTCCACCATGGATGAGGATATAGTGGAAAATGTGTCAAGGTTTTAAGAATACATTTAGCAGCTGCTTGTATAATACAGTCAGTTGCTGCTGCCGCACAGTCATCTATTGACGGTTTACAGACGATGACAATATTAAGTTCTGCAAGAGCAGTGAAAGAGGGCTAGTTTGCCTGATCCAGCTTCCATTGGGGCACACTGGTCATGTGGCTTCGACGACAGTCAGTCTCTCTCAAGATTACAGGAAAATCATCACTGCCTCGTGGATTATTGTCAACCCTCCATGAAAAATGGGAGAATAATGAAGGGGAGCAAATTGAGAGAAACAATCATATTAAACATTTTTAATGGTTAAAAAAAAGGCAAATGACAATCTCATTGTATGTGAACTAATTTTAAAATATGATAATAATTTAACATAATATATTATAACACTTGGAATACACAAAAACTTTTCAAAGTCAGAATTCATTTCATCTTCATTTAGAAACTATGGAAGCAAAAGAGCACATTTATATTAAATCAGAAATTTAGTCTAAACGTATTACAAGCTCAATCTGTTTTATAAATAAAATACTATTAGCATGCCAAAATAGTTCCTCAGAGCAGTAAACTTTCAAATTAATACAAAGTAACTCCTTTGATTCTCAACAGAAACAAGAACCATAACTTAAAGTTTTGAAGTACAGGAATAGATCTACAGTTTAAATTTTACAAACAGCAAAATAACGTTTTTGTTATTTCAGTGATCCTGAGAAACAATAAAATACAGCATTACATTTTTCTATTGATGTATACACACCCTGTACCAGTGTGGGAATTACAAAGACATGCGAGTAACCCAACTGTTGCACCATAATAAAATGTTTTTGCAACACTGTTGGGTAAATCCCCTTGTCGTACCAAACAGCTTTAAATGTCAAGTCAGATAAATCCAATGATAGCATCCAAAGAGTTTTAAAAAAAAATCCCACTTGCTAGATTATAAAAAGGTTGGATGACAGAAAGCATGGACTTGTAAACAATCTGTACACTAGTTAAAGTCACTTCACTTTCTCTTACAATCCTGTTCTTATTGTGTAAGAAAGGATAGTATTTATTCAAAAGTTTTCACAGAACTGCTAGGATTACTTCATGAATAGAAGAACTGAATCATGGGAATGGGTTAATCATACAGTCTAAGCTCAGTTGAAGTGCACCTTATAAGTTATATTCAAAATTTATTAACTATATGTTAATAACCTAGACATTAAAGCATATTTATAATTAAAAGTTTTATATTGTCTGATGTTCATGATTTAATTTGTCAGTTATGTAGCTTTGTGCTCAGCAGCAAACAAAGTAACATTTTTATTACTTGGATAAATAGAATTACCAAAAATAGAGAAAGTTGTTATCTCTATTTGTAATTAGTTTATTATTATAGTGACAAATGATTTAGTTATAGTTTTGATTAGACTGTATAAACCTAATCAATGTAAACACTGCTTGAAGATAACCAAATACATTTTCTAGTTCTAAACAGTTCTCTCAGTTGTTTAACATCCAAGTGGCACTACAATACATACTACAAGAATGTGAAGAGATAATCTTGAAGTCATTTCCACGTAGACCACAAATTATTTGTAGACATTAGAATATTATATTTAATAAACAAACAATACTGTCATCATAAACTGAGACAAATACCCTAATAATACAATTCTATTTATACGTATGATGTAACATAGGTTTTTTCCATACCTACTGAAAGAAATCCTCTTATTTCTTAAACATAAAATTCAACTTCCAGAAGAAACTCACTTCCTTCCCCCCAAATCAAATACACAACAGAATGTTTCAAAAATTTACAAACAATCACATTTAAATACTTTTTTCTCCATAACATTCCTTAATTGTTTCTAGCTTCATGTTAAGGACAGAAATAGTTGTTCACATTTGCACAAGATATTGAAAATTTGTTTACTGACTACAAAACTTAGTACCAACAGAGACCAATTCTGATTAATTTTAGTTGACGAGTTGACTTGCTCCCAAAATTCTGCTGTCATCCCATGTCTGAAAGCAATGATGAAAAGACAGTAAAAGATCATACTTACGATGGATGTCCTGAGATAGTATGTTTCACCATTCTTAAATTTTTAAAATCATAGAGTGTATTTTAATAAGCTAATTAATTTTCTTTGCTCTTACAAGAAAAATAGTAAATGTGTCACAAATTAGCCTTAATATTTGCAGAACAAGTGTCTAATCCTCCATAAAACTCCTCTCCTGTTGATCTTATCAGTGAAAAAAAATTTTCAAAATTCATGTTCACTCATTAAACCTTTTAAATTAAAGACTTTCTCAAAAGCATCATCTTATCATCACAGTAATTGCTGTTGTAGGTCTCAAGTCTTTCCAAACATTTGAATTTGTTTGATTTTCATTTTATAAAATTTTACACTAACAATTTTAGTTATACAACATCAATGTACAACCTGTTTCTGTCAGTATTTTTATCACAATCATTGATATGTATTAGTGAAACTAAATACATTTAATGAAGTTAAATAGTGCATTAAAAACAGCAAACCTAAACCTCTGACTAATTATACTTGTTTGTTATAACTCAAAAACATGTGGGACGTTATGGACTCGCACCCACACCTCTCTCTCCTAATTTCTAATTCTATATCAATTGCTACTCTTTATTTCTTATGTGAGACTGGCAAATAGAGATAAAGACTGATAGATGGTGTATCCCCACTGCAATGTGGGTCCTATTTCTTCAGTCACCTCCAAAACCTTGGGTAAATATTATGATCCCACACTGTAGCTTGTACCCTGGGATATTTTCAGTCAATGCAGCATTTTTTTTATTTAATTTGTTTTCAAGTTATAACAAACTAACACATGCGTCATTTTATGATTACTGATATTCCATTTCTGCCTTTACTAATGCGTCATTAATGAAAGAAAAAGGTATAACTTGCAAATGTTTAGGTTTCCCCATTTAAACCCATACAGTTCACCTGAAGTATATAAACAAGCTTATGAAACATAAATATCAAAGGTCCCAAAATAAGACACTGATAAACTTAAAGTATAATGGTTATTCTAATGATGTATACTTTATACCATACTCTTCTTACTACATAATTAAATTTTTATTCACTTCTGAAACTCTTCCAACTAATACTACAAAAACTAATACAATAATTAAGTTTCATGCAGAATGATACAAAAATATTAAAATGATTAACATCAATAGAGAATGCCTTTAAAAACTGTATAAACCTCACAAACAATATTATAAGTTAGTAAGAAAATAAACACTTTATTAACATTGTAAAAACTTCTAAGTATCAAACATTATTGTACTGTCAGTACAAATATTTAATACTAAATATTAAGCTATTTGTTAGACCTCAAGCATGAAACAAGAACATCATAATTCATGGTTTAATTACAAGTACTAAACTAACAAAATTCAAATAATAAAACGATAGAAAAATGGCCCTGTAAATATTATAAACAATATATGTTATTTTTTACTCAAATTATTGTTAATATAGTATTCTGGAATTCTTAACTTACGTTCGACTCATAATCTGAGGGTCGCGGGTTCGAATCCCCGTAGCACCAAACATTCTCGCCCTTTGAGCCGTGGGGGCGTTATAAGGTGTTGATCAATAATACTATTCGTTGGTAAAACGTAAGCCCATGATTTGGCGGTCGATGGTGATACTGGTTGCTTTACACTGCTGAAGTAGGGGCGACGAGCGCATAGCCCTCGAGTTGCTTAGCGAGAAATTCAAAACAAAAAAACTCTTAATTATTACTACATTTTTATCACATTGTTACAACTTCCTTCGCGCTTTATTACTAATAACTTAAAATATGTACATTTACAACTGAAAATTATAATTAAATCTAAGCCTGGTTACAAGAGGCCTACATGTACATGACAAGTTGGTGTGTCACTTCAGTTTCCAGATAGCTACATTTGGTTCGAAATCGAAGAAAACATCCAATTTCATTCAGTTTGAATTGGATTCTGAGTCATAATCTATCTTTTCTTCAAAGTTTAAGTGTTAAATATGTCCGCATAATGAAGATATTCTAGTAATAGCAGATTAATAATATATTATTGTGGTGATTTATAAAAAAATTAATTAACAAGAATCAAATGATTAACGCTAATTACAAATTATATCCTAACTCACGTACCCCGCCTGATCTTCACAACTTTCACCTTTGAATCAGTTTGGCCAATGACAGCCAAGTAGCTTTTGTGACGACTCCACATAGACTACATTTTAAAGAAGCATCAAAAACAAATTAATAAATGTGTTTCTTTTGAATGAACCTATTTGTAAAAACTATGTGATTTGAAAACAATTAATAATTACAGATTGTTTTTTTCATTTCCAAACTGTGATACATGCACATAAACACACAAAATTTAAAGTTTCGATTGTTTCAGAAGGTTTTACGTTAAGCTATTGTTGTTTTGAATTGAGCACAACGCTATCCGTGCTCTACCTCACCAGAAACCCGATTTTTAGCCTGGTTGGTCCGCAGACATACCGCTGAGCCACTGGGGGGCAAAAGCTACATTCCCAAGGTGAGGTTCGAACTCACAACCCTAGCATATCACACGAGCATTGTCTTTTAAGTACTGTACGCTAATTAACTGCGCCAT
The DNA here is from genome assembly GCF_004210375.1 of Tachypleus tridentatus. Lineage (NCBI taxonomy): Eukaryota > Metazoa > Arthropoda > Merostomata > Xiphosura > Limulidae > Tachypleus > Tachypleus tridentatus. The sequence goes on along the minus strand of NC_134825.1, from coordinate 1,872,656 downwards.
TGGGAATTTATTCACATACTCCTAATCAAATAAGTTTCTACGCATAGCCGTGATGGGAATTCGAACCTGCGACTTTCTTATTACTAGTCAAGCGCCTTAACCACCTGGCCATATCGAGCCGAGAAACTTTATTTACCACTTAAATGTTCTCAATAACACATACATGTAATTGTTTCGTGTATCCTGGAGCGTTCCTTAGGTTGTTACGGTGGGGACACACGACTCCTATAGTTAGTTATTGTTAATAAAAGAACTTATTACATAATTATGTGTTGTTTGTAAAGTCCAGATTTATATACACCTCTTGAAAATCGAACCTTTTTACGTTTATTTATAATAGTGTTGGTTTTCAGTGACTTACAGCTACATTATGGCAGGTTACATGATCTGAGTCTGTGTAGAATGGGGCATTTCCTAGTGGTAATAATGTTTCTTTCTGTAATATGTTCTCACTATGCACAGAAAGTTGGCATTTTTACGTACGTAGATGTTTTTGCAATATGAAAAAAATGACAGATTTTATTGTACAAGAACTCTAAAGTTAAAAAGCGTGTGTGAATACAGCTAAGAAGGAATTGAACGTGGGCTTCGTTTTCTACCTGGTAACAACCTAACGATGACCGAAGAAGGTCGAAACGTTGTTCGCTCTTCTATGTAAAATCGGCCTGGCATGGCCGAGCGCGTAAGGCGTGCGACTCGTAGTCCGAGGGTCGCGGGTTCGCGCCCGCGTCGCGCTAAACATGCTTGCCCTCCCAGCCGTGGGGGCGTTATAATGTTACGGTTAATCCCACTATTCGTTAATTAAAGAGTAGCCCAAGAGTTGGCGGTGGGTGGTGATGACTAGCTGCCTTCCCTCTAGTCTTACACTGCTAAATTAGGGACGGCTAGCACAGATAGCCCTCGAGTAGATTTGTGCGAAATTCCAAAACAAACAAACAATCTATGTAAAATATTTTCTCAACCCAAACGAGCCGTTTTTGCATATAAATTTCTCAACAAGTGGGTTTCTCGACATCACTGATTATGTTGATAATTGCTTACCAGACAAGAATACTTTTTATGAGAAATGAATTTTGCACTGACTTTCTTCACTTGAAGCGTTTTGAATTTTTATTACAAGGTCCATCTAAAAATACGAGTTTATTATATTCAAAGTGACTGTACAGTATCTTGTGTGCTGATGAAGTTGTGTAGGCTCATACATGGCCTGGCATGGCCTAGCGCGTTAAGGCGTGCGCATCATAATCTGAGGGTCGCGGGTTCGCGCTCGAGTCGCGCCAAACATGCTCGCCCTCCCAGCTGTGGGGGCGTTATAATGTGACGGTCAATCCCACTATTTGTTGGTACAAGAGTAGCCCAAGAGTTGGCGGTGGGTGGTGATGACTAGCTGCCTTCCCTCTAGTCTTACACTGCTAAATTAGAGACGGCTAGCACAGATAGCCCTCGAGTAGCTTTGTGCGAAATTCCAAAACAAACGTTAATAATGTACAGAAACAACAGTACAAGTTATTATTTCTTCTCTTTCTTAATTCCAAAACAAACGTTAATAATGTACAGAAACAACAGTACAAGTTATTATTTCTTCTCTTTCTTAATTCCAAAACAAACGTTAATAATGTACAGAAACAACAGTACAAGTTATTATTTCTTCTCTTGTTTAATTCCAAAACAAACGTTAATAATGTACAGAAACAACAGTACAAGTAATTATTTCTTCTTTTCTTAATTCCAAAACAAACGTTAATAATGTACAGAAACAACAGTACAAGTTATTATTTCTTCTCTTCTTAATTCCAAAACAAACGTTAATAATGAACAGAAACAACAGTACAAGTTATTATTTCTTCTCTTTCTTAATTCCAAAACAAACGTTAATAATGTACAGAAACAACAGTACAAGTTATTATTTCTTCCCTTTCTTAATTCCAAAACAAACGTTAATAATGTACAGAAACAACAGTACAAGTTATTATTTCTTCTCTTTCTTAATTCCAAAACAAACGTTAATAATGTACAGAAACAACAGTACAAGTAATTATTTCTTCTCTTTCTTAATTCCAAAACAAACGTTAATAATGTACAGAAACAACAGTACAAGTTATTATTTCTTCTCTTTCTTAATTCCAAAACAAACGTTAATAATGTACAGAAACAACAGTACAAGTTATTATTTCTTCTCTTTCTTAATTCCAAAACAAACGTTAATAATGTACAGAAACAACAGTACAAGTTATTATTTCTTCTCTTGTTTAATTCCAAAACAAACGTTAATAATGTACAGAAACAACAGTACAAGTAATTATTTCTTCTCTTTCTTAATTCCAAAACAAACGTTAATAATGTACAGAAACAACAGTACAAGTTATTATTTCTTCTCTTTCTTAATTCCAAAACAAACGTTAATAATGAACAGAAACAACAGTACAAGTTATTATTTCTTCTCTTTCTTAATTCCAAAACAAACGTTAATAATGTACAGAAACAACAGTACAAGTTATTATTTCTTCCCTTTCTTAATTCCAAAACAAACGTTAATAATGTACAGAAACAACAGTACAAGTTATTATTTCTTCTCTTTCTTAATTCCAAAACAAACGTTAATAATGTACAGAAACAACAGTACAAGTAATTATTTCTTCTCTTTCTTAATTCCAAAACAAACGTTAATAATGTACAGAAACAACAGTACAAGTTATTATTTCTTCTCTTCTTAATTCCAAAACAAACGTTAATAATGTACAGAAACAACAGTACAAGTTATTATTTCTTCTCTTTCTTAATTCCAAAACAAACGTTAATAATGTACAGAAACAACAGTACAAGTAATTATTTCTTCTCTTTCTTAATTCCAAAACAAACGTTAATAATGAACAGAAACAACAGTACAAGTTATTATTTCTTCTCTTTCTTAATTCCAAAACAAACGTTAATAATGTACAGAAACAACAGTACAAGTTATTATTTCTTCTCTTTCTTAATTCCAAAACAAACGTTAATAATGTACAGAAACAACAGTACAAGTTATTATTTCTTCTCATTCTTAACCCCTTCAATACTAAGTATTAAGAGATTTATTATAATTATTTGTTGGAAAATAAACAAACTTCCTCAAGTACCTAATTTTATATATTTTATCAAGCTATATATCAAATATGTATTCTCAAGACGGCTGGTGTGGGTATTAAAACTTTAATTAGAATAAAGTAGAGAGCAACGTTTAGGCCTTCTTGTGTCATTTTCAAGTTAACAAAGAGAATTTACAATTGACCGTTGTCGGGCACACATCTTAGGGATGGAAGTGTATGGGATTGTGTGAAGCGTTCCATTTGAATGTTAGGTTATTAACCAGTATAGATATAAAAGCTTGCATTGCTGCATATCATATGTTCCTGGAATCAGCGAAGAAAAAAACGCAACATTTGAAAAAAACAAACAAACTTATAACTAAACACTATATTCTAGTAAACTTTTTTTTGGAAAAACCAGGTGCATAACTAAAGTCCATACTATTTGAAAACTACAAACACAACACCAACATTATTTATAAAACACAACGTAACAGCAGCCACAACTTCTCTATTGGGAAAAAAAACAGAAAACCTTTCAGTCTATGAGTCACTTGTCTTTATTGTTCTTGCTTTTTATTCTGTAGTGTCTGTTTCTGAACCTTTTTCTTCTTCACTGGGTTGATCTCCCGACTTTTCGTTCAGGGAGCCACCACCTGGGTTCTTAATTAACAGGAAAGAAGGTATATCAATCTCCACAGCGTTTACAGCGAGTTCACGATCTAGTGAGCATGGCTGGATTGGCCACAACCTCTTAAACAAACATACAGAGATTAAATGTGCATCTGAAATATATATATATATCTTAACATAAAAATGAATGCTTTAAAAGGAACTAGTAGAGATAACCTTGTATTCAATTGCAGTTCACTGCCACCTTGCACAAAGTTTTATCATATCTAGGTAACCATTGGTATACTTTAACACGCAGAAATGAAATTATGTATCGGTTTATTCATTATGACACGATAGTCATGAAAAATGACTATGGAAAATAATAGTAAGTCTCCCAAATAATCACTAATACTCTGACATATTCATTTAAATTTATACATTCTGGATGAAAAAGGATACCTTATAAATCTAAATCATAAATGTTCTTACCTTTCATAATTACAATCAGTTTTATAAATTGGTCAATCTAGAAATATCTAAAAAAATATAAACACTGTAGAAACTATTGATACGCTTACAACACTTGGTCTCCTGCTGGTACATTGGTAAGTCTACGGGTTTACAACGCGAAATTCAGGAGTTCGATTCCTCTCGGTGGAGTCAGCAGGTCGCCCAATGTGGCTTTATTATAAGAAAACACAATACTTGTGTATACGAAAGTAGTTTGGAGGTGTTTTTGTCAGTCATCAACTGACTGAAGCATAAAATGTATTTGATTCATTAAGTTGTATCTCACTCGCCAACCAGAAAGTTAGTCTTTATTTACCTTCGTCTCCACACTGACTATATCCTCTTAACTTCAATACAAGAAGATAAAGTTCAAGGAGCTGTATATGTTCTTACAATAAAAATAGCAGAAAAAGAACCTCACTTATCTATGAATGGGCGACATTATGTACGTCATTGTACGAAAACCAATAATGTTAATTCAATAATGAAATTCAAAAACAAACATAGGCTCATACATCAGAAAATAATTATAGTTTTCAGTTTCTCTTTTTAATGCTCAGCTAAGAAAATTTGTAATTCAATAACGTAACTTTATCTTTACGATATAATATTTATTTTGCATGTAAAGTATATCTATTATAAAGAGCAACATAAGCTACAAAATATATAAAACCGAAACTCATGCTTCAGATAATACAGATCATAATGTTATGAAACCAAGCATACATAAAATATTACTGTACATTTCTCTGTAGATCACTAATAATCATGAGGATCAGCAATCTGACTGTGTTGTTTATTAGTAGCAGTTATTTTGATTGTTATTAGTTTTATATTTCTGTGGGTCTTATGATAGGCTTGTTCCCATTCCAAAATATTAGTTCACCTGTTATAGGATACTATATTTGGATTGTATGCATTCCTAAATATTAGCTTGACCAATTGTTGGAAGAGTTAGTTACATGCATGTCACGTGAGATCTTATCAATGCAATAGAGATAGTACTGTACATAGGCTCCACCTTTTAACTGGATTAAACGACTGATCGGAACATAACATATTAATGCTTTAATGCCATCTATTGGTGTGAATCAGTAATAGTAGTCTCTGAAGAAAACTTTAAGGGAAAATATGAATTTTAGTTTACTTTATGATTTTAAAGATTCAGTTAAGCTGTGGATAATTTCTTTAAAGTTTGTCTTGATTTCATTTTTATATTGTTATTGTTAGTGTATTTCTATTCGTTATGCTCGTTCAAGTTGTTTTCAGAAGACACCAATGAAAGTGACTTAGGCGTATTGTCAGTCATCACCATTCAACTTATAATTCACAATAGAAAATGTAAATAGATTGTATTTTAGAAAGTTGCAGACACCTACAAAACTAGGTTATCAACACTCTCCCTGTCCACTTCAGAATATTTAAAATTATTACCACTAACTTATCATTACACCAAGAACTAGAAAAATATATTTTTTAAATTCTTAACACAAAAGCTACAAAAATAGAATAATTAATCACATTAATTAGTTGAATATTACTGTTAAAAACTGTTTCATTCTTTCACATATTATACTTTAAAGCATTCTTCAAAATTAGAACTATAAGTTTGTTGTTCTGGTCAACTGGAATGAGGTCAAAGCAGCTGTTCGATTATAAATACTTGACACTGATGCTCTGACAAATAAATCAGGGTAGTTCTATGACACTTTTGTTAATTCAGAAGGTGGAACAGTGAATAGAGAAAATATATATATATTTTTAAACTTTATATACATAATATGTAAAGCGACATGATATTTCGGTGAGAATACGAGTTATCATTTCCATATTAAATGATAGACATTTAGAAAGGTAGTTACTGTTTGACAGACTTGTAATAATCATCTCTGTCAGAAATATGACCTCCAATGTTGTTCAATAGTTTGTGTATTTCAATCCATTTCAATCAGAAATGTCACTTTCCCTCGTTGGGACAGCGGTAAATTTTCGGATTTAAAAAACTAAAATAAGGGTTTCAGTTCTCCTCGGTGGACACAGCTGATAGCCCGAGGTGTTTTTGCTATAAGAACACACACAGAGAAATGTTATTTACATTTAATAAGGTTAAAATACTGTTATACACTATTTTTCTCCTTCAAACCCCCCAAAGACCGAATAAAAATGTAGTGTTACAAAATACAATAGATCTAATACTAACGTCTTATAACAAGTGTAATTAATTATAATTGTGCTTTGCCAGCTTGAAAACGAAGTTCACATAATAGTAATTGTTAATGTAAAGAGTTTTGTTCTCTTAAAACAAGATAAAGTAAACACTAAATAAAGTTTTAAGTATCAACAGGCTGCTTGGTTTATCACATGTTCTTCAACTTGTATGAAAACTAACTTGCACTTAAATAATATATATATATACACATATATATTAAGTTATAATATTGCCTCTTCATAATCAAATTTTTGTTAACTGTACATTATTAAAATTGTCCATTTTTACTAACCCTTTTTTTTCTTAAAAACAATTTTTATTTACAAAGTCTATATTCATTGTTAAAAAATAAGTTAACTTTGTTGATTAATACAATAAGTTATTATTTTTTGTCACCTTCGGTTTGTGTTTACAATGCATTTTTTAAGAAAGCCGAAATTTTATAGAAGTGAGTCGGACTTAGACACTTCTGTTCGCGTCGAGAAAGAGACAATAAAGTTGAATCACGGAACATAGAAGGTATAAAATAATTATAATAACCTAATTTTATAAGGTTACTATTAAAAGCTTCTGTATTAACTTTGTTTAAAAATACGTTTCAAAATATACATGTGACTTTGTTTTTCTTCCGCTGAATTATGTTTTTCAAAACAGCATGTGTGTTGTGTGATGTTAAACCTAAAGTATTTCATATTATCAGTAGTTTGTTCATCTATATGCATATGATGTTTCATATTTTGTTTTATATTATAAGTTGCATATCAAATGAAACTATGATCACATCGAAACAGACACACGTAAATTAATTCTCTGATTTTGTTTATAAAATGATAAATTGTCTCACTAGATAAAACTATTAATAAAATGTTCAGATCGAAATTACAGATACTTTTAGACCACTATTAATCTTTTAGCTCTAAATATTTGAATATTGACATGTTACTCGTACAGTCGTACTTACTCCTGCATAAGGTCGGGCCGGGTGCGACCTAGAGATTAGCTTGTGCATTGGAAGATCCAAGATTCATGTCACGATATACTACTGAATGCTGAAAACTCCGATTGTGATACGTTTTGATAGAAACATAGAATCCCAATATTCGGTTAAGAGTAACTGAATTTTATTATTGATGCCTCTCGATTCCATGAAGGAACACAGGGCCGCAATCTCTTGCGAATTCATTAACAGGCTGGTTTTTAAGTGAGTAGATTGTTAGCCCACCGCACAAACCCCAACCAGGAGGAGAAACCTTAGCTGTCTTTAATTTTGCAGTGTAAGACGAGAGGGAAGGCAGGTAGTCATCACCACCCATGGGCTACTCTTTTACCAACGAATAGTGGGATTGAACGTCACATTATAACGCCCCCACGGCTGAAAGGGCGAGCATGTTTAGCGCGACTGGGATGCGAACCCGCGACCCTCGGATTACGAGTCGCACGCCTTACGCGCTCGGCCATGCCGGGCACGTACTGAATAGACAGCGGTTACTACTGTCTGGCTGTCCTTCATCTAGTAATCATTTACAAGCCAGTGATAGCTATGGCTAAAGTTTTGGGAATCTGTTCTAGTTCTTTCACCCATATATTGCAAAAGATGTCATCAAAATTGAAAATATCAAATACTTACATAAGTACTTTTATTATCACTTCTTAACTTAACCATAAATTGATGTTTAACCCTACAAAAGTACACATGTATTTACTTATTAACTACATACTAAGACATAACCTTACAACAAAAGTACAGTAAACTCTCGTTGTAACGAAGTCGTAGGGACCAAAGAGAATTGTTCGTTACAAAAGAAGTTCGTTATAAAGGATCTTTTTTTCATTCACTAGCCAAGTCTGGTAATGGTAGGCCCTATAACTGACGGCTGTTGCAGTACCGGTAATTGGATTAAAGACTCAGAAGTCACACGTGTTTAAACACTTAAAACACATTTAATGAAATTCAAAAGGACAATTAACAGCTCTTGTAAAAAAAAAACATGTAAAAAAAATTATATTCATAATATAGACATATGTAATTATAATGTACAGGATACAAATACTAGCAAGAACGTCTAACTGGAGTCACTTGAAATATTGCACAATGCTTTTTTGCGAACTGCTGTCCCTCTGGCACTTGGTCACAAAACGCTCCATCATGTTTAATTGAGAGATAAACTGTCCTGCGTTAGCCTGGTGTTCAAGATATCTCTGAAGTTGCAGGCACATCTCACGAGCTGCAGAATGTGTTGGGATGGGGGGTTCCTCATTGTCGTCATCTTCACTTTCACTGTCATTTTCTGGTGTCTGTTTATTTTGCACCATGGCCACAATATCACTGTCTGTCAGGGGCGCGCTAGTGATCAGATCATTATCAGCAGTCTCGTAGTCCTCTGCTATGCCATCCACCGTAAACCCAGAGTCATTCAGCCGTGTCAAGAGCTGGGCCAATGGTATGTCATCCTCGGGGTCCTCACTGTTTTCTGCTGGCTCTGGAGAGGAGAAGCCACAAGTTCTGAAGCAATTGGCTATGGTTGATTGCTTTACCAATGACCAGGCAGAGCGTAGCAGTCGCATGGCTTCAAGCACAGTCACAGTGAAAACACTTTTATTGTCTATTGAATCAATAAGACGCTGTAGCAGTAGGGTGCGGTAATGATGTTTTAGATTGGTGATGATGCCTTGGTCCATGGGCTGTGTCTTGCTTGTGGTATTGGGAGGCAGGAACACCAGCTTGATGGCCTTAAGTCCAGTGGGGTTGGAGTGGGCGGGGCAGTTGTCAATTATCATAAGGACATTTCTACATGTATAATGAAAAACACAAAGTATTGTGAGAATGACAACATTTTCAACTGTAACGGTGATCAATAAATAATACAATCACAAAACTATAATGAAAAACACAAAGTATTATGAAAATGACAACATATTCAACCGTAACAGTAATCAATAAATAATACAATCACAAAACTATAATGAAAAACACAAAGTATTATGAGAGTGACAACATATTCAACCGTAACAGTAATCAATAAATAATAGAATCACAAAACTAAAATGAAAAACACACAGTATTATGAGAGTGACAACATATTCAACCGTAACAGTAATCAATAAATGATAAATCACAAAACTATAATGAAAAACACAAAGTATTATGAGAGTGACAACATATTCAACCGTAACAGTGATCAATAAATAATACAATCACAAAACTATAATAAAAAACACAAAGTATTGTGAGAATGACAACATTTTCAACCGTAACAGTGATCAATAAATAATACAATCACAACACTAAAATGAAAAACACACAGTATTATGAGAGTGACAACATATTCAACCGTAACAGTAATCAATAAATGATAAATCACAAAACTATAATGAAAACACAAAGTATTATGAGAGTGACAACATATTAAACCGTAACAGTGATCAATAAATAATACAATCACAAAACTATAATAAAAACACAAAGTATTGTGAGAATGACAACATTTTCAACCGTAACAGTGATCAATAAATAATACAATCACAACACTAAAATGAAAAACACACAGTATTATGAGAGTGACAACATATTCAACCGTAACAGTAATCAATAAATAATACAATCACAAAACTATAATGAAAAACACAAAGTATTATGAGAGTGACAACATATTCAACCGTAACAGTGATCAATACATAATACAATCACAAAACTATAATGAAAAACACAAAGTATTATGAGAGTGACAACATATTCAACCGTAACAGTGATCAATAAATAATACAATCACAAAACTATAATGAAAAACACAAAGTATTATGAGAGTGACAACATATTCAACCGTAACAGTGATCAATAAATAATACAATCACAAAACTATAATAAAAAACACAAAGTATTGTGAGAATGACAACATTTTCAACCGTAACAGTGATCAATAAATAATACAATCACAAAACTAAAATGAAAAACACACAGTATTATGAGAGTGACAACATATTCAACCGTAACAGTAATCAATAAATAATAAATCACAAAACTATAATGAAAAACACAAAGTATTATGAGAGTGACAACATTTTCAACCGTAACAGTAATCAATAAATAATACAATCACAAAACTATAATGAAAAACACAAAGTATTATGAGAATGACAACATATTCAACCGTAACAGTGATCAATAAATAATACAATCACAAAACTATAATGAAAAACACAAAGTATTATGAGAATGACAACATATTCAACTGTAACAGTGATCAATTGCCTCCAAAACAAAGATTGAATTGTATTCAGCGTGTTCGAATCGCTGTCACCAATTATGCTCGCCCTTTCAGCCGAGGTGATATTATAACGTTACGGTCAATCCTACTGTTCGTTTCTAAAAGAGTAACCCTAGAGCTGACGGTTGGTGATATTGACTAACTACCTTCTTTCTAGCCTATTACTGCTAAATCAGAAACGACTATCTAGGACATATAATTCTTGGGTTGTTTTTCACGAAATTTCAAACAAACCAAACCCAAAGAGGCAGTTTCACATTATATGCCAAATACGTGAAATTATGGTTCTTGAATGGCAAACTTACCATGCATTTCACGAAAACAAAATTCTTTTAACACATAAATCAGTATTTAAGCAAACGAATATATATATACGTATATAAACAGAAAAAACTGTTTTATATTGAAGTTAATACAAAAATTCAACCAGTTAACCCTTGTCACACTGAACATAGTTGTTGATAAAAATGTTAATAATATGTTCATGTGTGTGAAAAAACAGCAACAATAAAAGTCTAGCTTGTATAAAGTATACAAATAAAAGTATACATGTTAAACACAAAATACATCTAATACGCTTTCTGGGCCATCGTTTATGCCACAATGGTTTAGAAACTAAATATACGAAAAACGTTTTAAATTCCTATATAATTAAATAAGTAATAAAATGTGCATATGACTCCTTTTAACAGTAACTTTTAATTTGTATAGTGTCATCTGGTAGCAGAAACATTTTAATACTAACAACCATCTAATGAAGGCTATTTCAAATAATTATTTCTTTATATATTTAAAATATTTTCGTGGGTAGGTGTAATAAATATAGCCATAAGTAAGTTTAAAGACACCGGAGATGAAAGTTATAGCTTTTTAGACCAGTTCGGCTTGACCTTGGTAGAAAAAAATATTATGATACTGGTAATAAAGTAGGTGATTATTTTACTGTTGTGACCGCCATTAAACATGACATGACGAGTTCTTCTAAATATTTCAACTGACTAAACTCGCTCGTATCATTTAAAAAGTAATGTTCGCACTAAGTTCGTTTATAAAGACATCAGGTTAATTTGTTTGTCTTGATTAATGTGATAATTTTCCACGCGTGCTCTGTCCAGAAACGTATTGATTTCGTTCGGAATTGAGATGGGATTCGTTTTCGTGGTTCACTTCAGGTGTTTCACCAAAGGCATCGAAAACACCTCTTCTGGTGGTCATTGATGTTGTTTGTTAGTCAGCACAAAGTTTCGCAAAGGGTTATCTGTGCTCTGGCCACTATGGGTGTCAAAACCCGATATATCGCTATGCGACCACGGGACTCTTCTGGTGAACTTTATTCATTTGTTAAATGAACGTTACTCCAATGTGAATATGCCCTTGGACTTAAGTATTTTGTACTGGCTAGGTTATTATGCATGCATAATCAGGTTGCGAGTTGGAATCCCACCTATTCTCTAGTTTCACTTCTTCAGAAATATAATACTTTAGGATAGTGTGCAATATTTTAAACATTTCTTCAATTCATATCAAAATCATGTTACACATGTACGTAGTCGATCACAACCTAATTCATTTGATTCAACGGTCACATTGTAATGTCGATTATTAAACTACTGCTCCTAATACCTCTACTACGTCGTTATATTTAAGCCTGTTTTTTAAGCATATGTATTGTTCATTTTACACAAGTCCAAACGTTTGATGTGTCTTTATTATTAATAGTTTATTTTAAAATCGACAAAGATTAATATTATAAACAGCCAATCAATCAAAAAGATTTTTTGTACGTCCACTTCCTTCGAATATTTGGACTGTTATTGACAACAACGAAATACGCGAACATTTTTTTATAACGCCGTATTCTGAAATTGTTGAATGATGGGAGTATTTTTTATGTAAAGCTTAAAAATGATTGGTTCCCGTTTTTCAACAATGTAGTTATTTTATTCGTTATTGCAGTCTTCACGTTGCTTGTATAGGTGTCATTTTTAAGCTACTTAAACATTTCATTTGAGTACTAATCATTTAATCTTCTTAATTTAAGTAGGTTTTATAAATTTCAGTCTTTATGTTACTGAAGTCATAGATTCTTGTACCTCACGTCAGTTCATGAAGATGACGTCATATGCTGCTCTTGTTTATTGGGCTAAATATGATTACGTGACTACCCTTGACGTGTAGTATCGAGCCGTAGGATAAAGCCAAAGGAAGTTCTGTATTGTCTTGTGTCTTTATTTTCATTTAAGCATGCGGCACATTTTAACAAACGTACATTTGTTTCAACAAATGCAACTTTTTCCCTTTGGATAACTTATTACAGCATTAGAAATTCGGCTTCACTGTGTAGGTTGTGGGTTTAAGAAATGATGGAGTTGATATTGTACCTTCCTCTCAATCTTGTAAAATGAATTAAAACTTCATCGTATCAGTCACTATCGAAATTTTGAAGTTCTATCATACCAGATAGACTAATCAAGCATATATATATTGTTTGGTTTTACTTAAAACTTGATTTTATTACCTTACGTTATCTCTCAGAGTTTTGAAACGACTTTCACGAGTTTGTATTGATGATGTGCATAAATAACTTCGTTTTAAGTGATTTTAAGATAATGAACATGTTTAAATAACCCCTTATAGTCGCTGTCAAATGGTGATCACCATATAATCTAGTGATTTTAAGTTAATGAACATGTTTAAATAACCCCTTATAGTCGCTGTCAAATGGTGATCACCATATAATCTAGTGATTTTAAGTTAATGAACATGTTTAAATAACCCCTTATAGTCGCTGTCAAATGGTGATCACCATATAATCTAGTGATTTTAAGTTAATGAACATGTTTAAATAACCCCTTATAGTCGCTGTCAAATGGTGATCACCATATAATCTAGTGATTTTAAGTTAATGAACATGTTTAAATAACCCCTTATAGTCGCTGTCAAATGGTGATCACCATATAATCTAGTGATTTTAAGTTAATGAACATGTTTAAATAACCCCTTATAGTCGCTGTCAAATGGTGATCACCATATAATCTAGTGATTTTAAGTTAATGAACATGTTTAAATAACCCCTTATAGTCGCTGTCAAATGGTGATCACCATATAATCTAGTGATTTTAAGTTAATGAACATGTTTAAATAACCCCTTATAGTCGCTGTCAAATGGTGATCACCATATAATCTAGTGATTTTAAGTTAATGAACATGTTTAAATAACCCCTTATAGTCGCTGTCAAATGGTGATCACCATATAATCTAGTGATTTTAAGTTAATGAACATGTTTAAATAACCCCTTATAGTCGCTGTCAAATGGTGATCACCATATAATCTAGTGATTTTAAGTTAATGAACATGTTTAAATAATCCCTTATAGTCGCTGTCAAATGGTGATCACCATATAGTCTAGTGATTTTAAGATAGTGGTTGCAAATCATCACACTTCATGGATTGTTTTTTTCAGTTGGTGATCAAACCTCAACTCAGTTTTAAATGTTAATATATCCCAACTGTCCCGTTGTTTGTAACATATATTTAAAATGAAGATTTATTAATACATTCAACGTATTAAAATTATATTTTGTAACCTAACTTGGGAATTTCTAGATGATGCATTTCATCAAATTGTACTTAAGGTTCCACGAATTACATTTTCATTGTTTTAAGGATCCCATATTATAAAGAATTTATCTTTGTGGGGCATCTTTTGGATGTTTATGGATATTAAGATTAATATTAATCTTTTAAAATCTATTTTATAGCTTAAGAAGTTTTTGATGAACAAACAATGGACACATTTCTGTCGCTGGTTATGTTCATGGTAGAGTCCCTAGTGCAATAAAGTGAAATTTGTTATACTTGTAATAAGACATTAGTATTATGCCTATTATATTTTAAACATTATATTCATTATTCAGGCCCTCACGGTTTTTCAAGCAGAAATGAAGTGTCCGCCATATCCGTCGCCTGGGCCACAACAAACACATTAATAGTCGGAATATGACTTACATAAATCATTTGTTTCAGTAATGGTTGATATGATATTAACACACTTTGGAAGGTGGCGAAGCATCAATATAATCAATTATACTCACCAAAAGATTAGGGCTGTTATATTTTAACACTGCGTTTTCTTTTCACTCCCTTCGGGTTTTTCAAGAAGAGCGTATAATACGTAGCTACGAATTAATGCATGAAATAAATATAAGTACCTGTGTCGTATTCTCTCACACTTTATTACCACTTCTGAACCTCGTAGCGCATGTTAAACAAACTTAATATCTTATTAGCATAGTTTAGTTTCATTATTAAATTATATGTAGACGAAGTATTTCGTACATCACTTATATAGGAAAGATGGATGGAAATAGTTTATTAGAATACGCTGTTGATCAGAGAGGACTGTTAGTGTAAGCTTACAGAATATGCTGTTGATCAGAGAGGACTGTTAGTGCAAGCTTACAGAATATGTTGTTGATCAGAGAGGACTGTTAGTGTGAGCTTACAGAATATGCTGTTGATCAGAGAGGACTGTTAGTGTGAGCTTACAGAATATGCTGTTGATCAGAGAGGACTGTTAGTGTGAGCTTACAGAATATGTTGTTGATCAGAGAGGACTGTTAGTGTGAGCTTACAGAATCTGGATAGAGAGGAACGGTTATGTTAAACTGTTTTTGAATCATTCCAAAAAAGAATAATTGTATTAAATCATTAATGAATGTGGCTAAAAAAGGACTCACTCTTAAATTTAAATTAATTTTAAATATAATTTACGGACTTATGACGCAGAAACCAGTTTAATTTCTTGTGGTAGACATTGCAGACAGCCCAGTTTGGCTTTGTGCTAAATCACACACTGTCACTGACCTTAAAATGTATGATATTTTGAAATATCCTTTACTCACTCAGTAATCCTATACTTATATATGATTAGTGTGTGAATAAAATACATTTCAAAACACCATGAATATACAATTCCACCACTATAAGAAGCGCAGTTTTATTTTTTACACTTATTGATGATGGGTGAAAATCCACTAAACCTTTGTAACTCAGTAAGAAGTGGAAGATTGAATTTTAGATCATCGCACTTTTCCTTTTTAGTATGTTATTTCAAGCTGTGTTACTGAACTGGGACTGTAACTGATTCAGTAACATTAAACAATGTTACTGAATCAGGCTAAAGAAAGATTTTTATTTGAGACTATTACTAAATTTTGAGAAGGATGTGACTTAACCTGCACCACTTGATGTGGCTAGAGAGAGGATGTTATTTTCAAATTGTTTCACTTAACCTGCACCACTTAATGTGGCTAGAGAGAGGATGTTATTTTCAAATTGTTTCACTTAACCTGCACCACTTAATGTGGCTAGAGAGAGGATGTTATTTTCAAATTGTTTCACTTAACGTGCTCCACTTGATATGGCTAGAGAGAGGATGTTATTTTCAAATTGTTTCACTTAACGTGCACCACTATAATTACCAGAGTTAGTGAGATCTTACCTAAGTCTATAGTTGCCAGAGTTAGTGAGATCTTACCAAAGTCTATAGTTGCCAGAGTTAGTGAGATCTTACCAAAGTCTATAGCTGCCAGAGTTAGTGAGATCTTACCAAAGTCTATAGTTGCCAGAGTTAGTGAGATCTTACCTAACTCTATAATTACCGGAGTTAGTGAGATCTTATCTAAGTCTATAATTACCGGAGTTAATGAGATCTTACCTAAATCTATAATTACCAGAGTTAGTGAGATCTTACCTAAGTCTATAATTACCGGAGTTAGTGAGATCTTACCTAAGTCTATACTTACCGGAGTTAGTGAGATCTTACCTAAGTCTATAATTACCAGAGTTAGTGAGATCTTACCTAAGTCTATACTTACCGGAGTTAGTGAGATCTTACCTAAGTCTATAATTACCAGAGTTAGTGAGATCTTACCTAACTCTATAATTACCAGAGTTAGTGAGATCTTACCTAACTCTATAATTACCAGAGTTAGTGAGATCTTACCAAAGTCTATACTTACCGGAGTTAGTGAGATCCTACCTAAGTCTATAATTACCAGAGTTAGTGAGATCTTACCTAATTCTATACTTACCGGAGTTAGTGAGATCTTACCTAAGTCTTTAATTACCAGAGTTAGTGAGATCTTACCTAAGTCTACACTTACCGGAGTTAGTGAGATCTTACCTAAGTCTTTAATTACCAGAGTTAGTGAGATCTTACCTAAGTCTATATTTACCAGAGTTAGTGAGATCTTACCTAAGTCTATATTTACAGGAGTTAGTGAGATCTGACCTAAGTCTATAATTACCAGAGTTAGTGAGATCTTACGTAAGTCTATAATTACCAGAGTTAGTGAGATCTTACGTAAGTCTATAATTACCAGAGTTAGTGAGATCTTACCTAAGTCTATACTTACCGGAGTTAGTGAGATCTTACCTAAGTCTATAATTACCAGAGTTAGTGAGATCTTACCTAAGTCTATACTTACCGGAGTTAGTGAGATCTTACCTAAGTCTATAATTACCAGAGTTAGTGAGATCTTACCTAAGTCTATAATTACCAGAGTTAGTGAGATCTGACCTAAGTCAATAATTACCAGAGTTAATGGTCGAAATAGTTATCAATAAAACTTCTTGACAAGTGATTACAAATTATAGTTTTATTTCTTGCAATGAATTTCTCACCATTTGGTCGAAAAGAAAAGATGTGTATTAAAGATACTCTTTCACATGAAGGTGTTTAGGAAAGAAATTTTAAAAAAACATATTGCTGTCTTTATTATAACTGAATTTAGTTAACATTATTGGTTTTTGTACAATGACGTACATAATGCCGCCCATTCATAGATAAGTGAGGTCCTTTTTCTGCTATTTTTATTGTAAGTACATATACAGCTCCTTGAACTTTATCTTCTTGTATTGAAGTTAAGAGGATATAGTCAGTGTGGAGACGAAGGTAAATAAAGACTAACTTTCTGGTTGGCGAGTTAGATACAACTTAATGAATCAAATACATTTTATGCTTCAGTCAGTTGATCACTGACAAAAACACCTCCAAACTACTTTCGTATACACAAGTATTGTGTTTTCTTATAATAAAGCCACATTGGGCGACCTGCTGACTTCACCGAGAGGAATTGAACCCCTGAATTTCGCGTTGTAAACCCGTAGACTTACCAATGTACCAGCAGGAGACCAAGTGTTGTAAGCGTATCAATAGTTTCTACAGTGTTTATATTTTTTTAGATATTTCTAGATTGACCAATTTATAAAACTGATTGTAATTATGAAAGGTAAGAACATTTATGATTTAGATTTATAAGGTATCCTTTTTCATCCAGAATGTATAAATTTAAATGAATATGTCAGAGTATTAGTGATTATTTGGGAGACTTACTATTATTTTCCATAGTCATTTTTCATGACTATCGTGTCATAATGAATAAACCGATACATAACTTCATTTCTGCGTGTTAAAGTATACCAATGGTTACCTAGATATGATAAAACTTTGTGCAAGGTGGCAGTGAACTGCAATAGAATACAAGGTTATCTCTACTAGTTCCTTTTAAAGTATTCATTTTTATGTTAAGATATATATATATATATATATATATATTTCAGATACACATTTCATCTCTGTATGTTTGTTTAAGAGGTTGTGGCCAATCCAGCCATGCTCACTAGATCGTGAACTCGCTGTAAACGCTGTGGAGATTGATATACCTTCTTTCCTGTTAATTAAGAACCCAGGTGGTGGCTCCCTGAACGAAAAGTCGGGAGATCAACCCAGTGAAGAAGAAAAAGGTTCAGAAACAGACACTACAGAATAAAAAGCAAGAACAATAAAGACAAGTGACTCATAGACTGAAAGGTTTTCTGTTTTTTTTTCCCCAATAGAGAAGTTGTGGCTGCTGTTACGTTGTATTTTATAAATAATGTTGGTGTTGTGTTTGTAGTTTTCAAATAGTATGGACTTTAGTTATGCACCTGGTTTTCAAAAAAAAAGTTTACTAGAATATAGTGTTTAGTTATAAGTTTGTTTGTTTTTTCAAATGTTGCGCTTTCTTCTTCGCTGATTCCAGGAACATATGATATGCAGCAATGCAAGCTTTTATATCTATACTGGTTAATAACCTAACATTCAAATGGAACGCTTCGCACAATTCCATACACTTCCATCCCTAAGATGTGTGCCCGACAACGGTCAATTGTAAATTCTCTCTGTTAACTTGAAAATGACACAAGAAGGCCTAAACGTTGCTCTCTACTTTATTCTAATTAAAGTTTTAATACCCACACCAGCAGTCTTGAGAATACATATTTGATATATAGCTTGATAAAATATATAAAATTAGGTACTTCAGGAAGTTTGTTTATTTTCCAACAAATAATTATAATAAATCTGTTAATACTTAGTATTGAAGGGGTTAAGAAAGAGAAGAAATAATAACTTGTACTGTTGTTTCTGTTCATTATTAACGTTTGTTTTGGAATTAAGAAAGAGAAGAAATAATAACTTGTACTGTTGTTTCTGTTCATTATAAACGTTTGTTTTGGAATTAAGAAAGAGAAGAAATAATAACTTGTACTGTTGTTTCTGTTCATTATTAACGTTTGTTTTGGAATTAAGAAAGAGAAGAAATAACAACTTGTACTGTTGTTTCTGTTCATTATTAACGTTTGTTTTGAATTAAGAAAGAAAGAAATAATAACTTGTACTGTTGTTTCTGTTCATTATTAACGTTTGTTTTGGAATTAAGAAAGAGAAGAAATAATAACTTGTACTGTTGTTTCTGTACATTATTAACGTTTGTTTTGGAATTAAGAAAGAGAAGAAATAATAACTTGTACTGTTGTTTCTGTACATTATTAACGTTTGTTTTGGAATTAAGAAAGAGAAGAAATAATAACTTGTACTGTTGTTTCTGTTCATTATTAACGTTTGTTTTGAATTAAGAAAGAGAAGAAATAATAACTTGTACTGTTGTTTCTGTACATTATTAACGTTTGTTTTGGAATTAAGAAAGAGAAGAAATAATAACTTGTACTGTTGTTTCTGTACATTATTAACGTTTGTTTTGGAATTAAGAAAGAGAAGAAATAATAACTTGTACTGTTGTTTCTGTACATTATTAACGTTTGTTTTGGAATTAAGAAAGAGAAGAAATAATTACTTGTACTGTTGTTTCTGTACATTATTAACGTTTGTTTTGGAATTAAGAAAGAGAAGAAATAATTACTTGTACTGTTGTTTCTGTACATTATTAACGTTTGTTTTGGAATTAAGAAAGAGAAGAAATAATAACTTGTACTGTTGTTTCTGTTCATTATTAACGTTTGTTTTGGAATTAAGAAAGAGAAGAAATAATAACTTGTACTGTTGTTTCTGTTCATTATTAACGTTTGTTTTGGAATTAAGAAAGAGAAGAAATAATAACTTGTACTGTTGTTTCTGTTCATTATTAACGTTTGTTTTGGAATTAAGAAAGAGAAGAAATAATAACTTGTACTGTTGTTTCTGTACATTATTAACGTTTGTTTTGGAATTAAGAAAGAGAAGAAATAATAACTTGTACTGTTGTTTCTGTACATTATTAACGTTTGTTTTGGAATTAAGAAAGAGAAGAAATAATAACTTGTACTGTTGTTTCTGTTCATTATTAACGTTTGTTTTGGAATTAAGAAAGAGAAGAAATAATAACTTGTACTGTTGTTTCTGTACATTATTAACGTTTGTTTTGGAATTAAGAAAGAGAAGAAATAATAACTTGTACTGTTGTTTCTGTACATTATTAACGTTTGTTTTGGAATTAAGAAAGAGAAGAAATAATAACTTGTACTGTTGTTTCTGTACATTATTAACGTTTGTTTTGGAATTAAGAAAGAGAAGAAATAATTACTTGTACTGTTGTTTCTGTACATTATTAACGTTTGTTTTGGAATTAAGAAAGAGAAGAAATAATTACTTGTACTGTTGTTTCTGTACATTATTAACGTTTGTTTTGGAATTAAGAAAGAGAAGAAATAATAACTTGTACTGTTGTTTCTGTACATTATTAACGTTTGTTTTGGAATTAAGAAAGAGAAGAAATAATAACTTGTACTGTTGTTTCTGTTCATTATTAACGTTTGTTTTGGAATTAAGAAAGAGAAAAATAATAACTTGTACTGTTGTTTCTGTACATTATTAACGTTTGTTATTAACGAATAAAGCAGATGTATTGATATTGTACAAACTATAAAGAATAGTCTAGAAACTAGTACAAAATTGACCCTGATTCCAGTGAAAAGGTGAAACAGAGAAACCACGGGTCTCACGACGCGCTGTAGAAAATGTTCTTTATGATGAGTACAGTATTGCTACTGGGGCCCTTTAAGCTATACTTTGTACATAAGATATTGTTAATGAATTCAAAATAACTGTTGGTTTCAGTCAAGATTGTTTGGTGTGACAAGGATTCGAAACCGCGACCCTCAGATTACGAGTCAAGCGCCTGACCAATCTGGCCATACTGGGCCACTTCCGACATGAGGAACAGACTTCTCTTTCTGAATGCCTTTTAAACCATTACTTTATTCCAATTTTCATAGTTCAAAATCAGGTAACTCTGTGGGCTTTGTCATAGCTTTTTTGGCTCTGCAGTTTCTCATAGTATTTATGTTTGCTGTTCGTTGCAATTTCACTTGCTCAAAAACCATCTAGAAGCTATGCATTACATCAATCGTACAATCTATACTGACTTCACTAGTCTTGGATGGTAAGTTAGTTATTTCTTACCCAGCTTTACTGGATACTTATAAATGACTGGTCCATTTATCTTTATTACCCATATCTGTTCAATTTTTGTTAATTCATAGAAACGAGTTTGTTTATGCTACAATTAAATCTGTTTGCCCTGACGATATCACAGCCTTTCCTGATTCTTATTCAGATTTCAAGCATATTATAAAGAAGAGACTTCACGCCAGTTGACAGTCACGTTAAAATATGTAGAACCACCACAGATTTTCTAAATAAAGGCTACTGTTATTGTTCCACCTTTTAATTTGCATTAAAATTAGAAAATTGTCTTGGCTAGCTTCCACATTGGCCACAGTTTCGTCAAACAATTTGTTTTAAAAAGAACTAATTTACAAATGTGTGGCTTTTGTGACACTTAAATTAATCTCAATTGTCAATGTTTTATTCCGAGTCCATATTTACAAAAAAGAAGAAAATTTTAAAGATATTTTGATTGTTTGTGTTTTAGCTTTTTATGCATTTTAGGTCCTTTTAATTGTTTTTTTCCAAACTTTTTAAAGAACAGAAGTGGTCATTTTTATTTGTAATTATACTTTCTGTACTCTCTTTTTCAATTTTTAAATATTTTATTTGTTCGTTGTTAAGTGTCTTTGCCCACACTAGGCTATCTTCTGTGTCCACTAAGAGTAATTGACTACCAGATTTTAGCATTGTACATCTATAGACTTATCACTGTTCCATTGGGGAACACTGTACTTAATAACAAAGCTACACAACTGGCTGTTTGTGCTGTGCTCACCACGGGTATCAAAACCCTGTTTTTAACGTTGCAAGTCTGCAGACGTACTGCTGTGCAATCAGCTTTGTTTTGTTTTTCTACATTTATGCTTTGCACAGTAAACCTCAACAATACTCTCATTTATATACATCACAATATTTTGGGAAATTTTATCAAATAACCAGAAGCACGTGTTTCAATAAAGAAACGTGTCAATGAATTATCTTCAAACTTAAGGCACCTGAATGACTAAATTTACATCAAGAGTGGAGTTTGCGTCAATCATGTTTGCAGTAACGTTTCAGATTTTTGAAATCAACAAGACCAAGACAATAACTCTTCATATATCTTCTAACAGCACAATAGACAAATACTAACATATACGTTTAATAAATTAACTATTTATGGGAATGGACATAGGAAAATGTGCACAGTGACTACTGGGAACTCAAAACCAGACTGTGAGCATTATAACTCTTTCAGAATAAAAATAAATGCCCCTAAAACACCATTTCTACTAGTCACATAAATCACCAAAGTGAACAAACAGCCCCTAAAACTATTTTTATATGGAACTATTCTCCAGATAGCAATGCCAGTAAAATTGCTTGGCTTAATGTATATCAATCTGAAACATAACTGAATAAAACGTGTCTAGTGTTAAAAATGTATTGACACACTCAATTTCTCATACTTGTCTTTAGAATTATCTCCTGTTTTGAGACCAAAATGCAAATAGATACGAAAATCTGTTTTATGGATGATGCAATACTGATTCATGATGTAATGTGACTCATTTATAGGTAGAATACCAGGTTGAGAAGTTAGAGAGGTTGGTGAGGGAATTATTCATATAGAAAGCATCTGCATAGACCGAAAGTGCACCAAGATAAAATTGAGGGAATAGCACTGCATCCACAATAGACTGTCTGGGTATTGCATCAACCAATGTTTGGCTATTACTGTGTTATTACTCAGAATCAGTTTAGATCCCTATCTGCTACAATGTGCATGTGATGCTATCATGACTAAGGATTATAAATTAACTGTATGGAATAAAAGCAGTTTCTTTGAACAGAGAAGGATTTTCGACGAGGCAGATTGCCAGATTTAAAATTAACGAGTCCACTAAAAGTAGAGATTTAAAGATACTGACTGTGGGAGGTGTGGTCGGGATACAGTAGGAAGAAAGATTACACAGCTCCTGAAGATTGTATTCTGAAATGCATGAATCTGCAAAACCACAACATTAACTATAGAGTGATGCTTTTCAAACCACTGGAATGATGATGAGAAAGTAACCAACACCAAAGTGAACAAACTTTCTCCACACCTGAAGAAGTCTGAAAGGCAACATCCCAGGTTCAGAATGATGATATCTTGTATGTCTTACTCAACCAAAGGAACAGAATTCGCCTGATGTGGAATTATGTAATTCATCCTCACACCCCGAGTGAGTAAGCAACGTTCCACTTGCTGCAAGAAGTATAGAGAGAGCAGGGAACATTGTGCTCAGCCTAGGACCAAAAGTGCTACCACTTCATGTTTAAAATTATGAGACAATGGACCTCTTTTGAAGAACAATATACAAATTCAATACTGATCAAAAGGAAGGACCATGAACATTCCAACTGGATAGCTTAGCATCATGTCTTAACCAGCATTACGAGTAGCCTTTTATGGGTGCTAGTCTCTCTCTTTCCAACATCTCAGAAAAAAATATCCAGGGATCCACATAGGAGTTCTCCCAATTTCGCTCTATTCTCCAAAAGTAAAGGAAAACACTTGAACAAACACTCTGGAGTAAAAGTTCCTACCCACTATCCCCATGACTGGAAACTGAGTGTGGTAAGGATAACATAGCTCTACTTGTAGAATTCGTCCAGAAATAGTGCAATAGGCAAACCAAGTTTCTAAAAGTAAACCAACCCTGATTTATTCAATCTGATGATCAGCAAGGATGGGCAGGATTCCCCTTTAATATTACTCATGATAGTCCCCAAATGGTGGTCTGTAGGTTCAACAGAATATTATAATACCATCTGGTGAATGCCTACACAATCTTATGGAACACCTCAATTCTACAGAGCCTTTTGCAACCAGTAGCAGATAATGAATTGAATTGATAAAAGCACATTTGTCTATGCAATGCCCAGCATAGTGGGATTCAATGGGAAAAAAAAAGATAAAGAATCCCAAAGAGTAGAGAGACAAGGGGAAGACAAAAATACCCATTCCTTATAAAGTAGCATATATTGTTAAAATAGCCATAGGGAGTAGTGAAAAACCTTCAGAAGAAGGAACTTCTACACTGTGTAAAGAATGCGAGATAAAAGTATTCGGAATGGGTAACATACAAGCCTGTATTATGTTCCTCAGCATGTAATTCAAATGGGCAGTTCAAGACCTAGAAAAATGACATGTAATTCTCAGAAGGTTCCTTGCCTGGAAATAAAGCCCAAAATAAGCAACATAAATATTTACAAAGCCACCTCAAAATAACTTTGAATACATTTTGGGAAACTATATGACCTGATTGAACAAAGAGTGAGTTTCATCAACTGGAAAAAGAGTTACTGCACACCGTATAATGCCTCAGAGCTCTAACAGGACATAGCAAATGATCTGTGTCTAGTTGGTCATAGAGGTGCAAAATAGGTTATAAAAAAAATGTTGAGAAAGATCCCTCCTCTCTGGTTGTCACAGACTTAGAACAAATAGGACCTATCAAAGCATAGTGGGGCCAGATTGGAGCAATAAATGATCCTGTGCAGCCTACAACATTCCTATCAACAGAAATACCCATTATGAAAAAGGTGATATATGAGATTAAAGACTTAAATAGATGTTCATAAAAAGCATATAATACCAGAATTAAT
The DNA here is from genome assembly GCF_004210375.1 of Tachypleus tridentatus. Lineage (NCBI taxonomy): Eukaryota > Metazoa > Arthropoda > Merostomata > Xiphosura > Limulidae > Tachypleus > Tachypleus tridentatus. Next base: position 1,847,587 of record NC_134825.1, on the reverse strand, counting down.
TAATTGAAAAGGCTGTTTGGGAAGAAGATTTTTATTTTGAATTTCACACAAAGCTACACAAGGGCTATCTGTGCTAGCCATTCCTAATTTAGCAGTGTAAAACTAGAGGAAAGGCAGGAAACTAGTCACCACCATCAACTTTGAAGCTACTCTTTTTACCCACAAATAGTGCAATTGACCATCACATTATAATGCCCCCATGGGTGAAAAGGTGAGCATGTTTGGTACCGACAGGGATTCGAACCCGCGATCCTTGGATTATGAGCTACACTGCTGGCCAAAATCTTAAGGCCAATGAACACAAAGAAAAAATATGCATTTTGCATTGTTAGACTCAGCCACTTATTTGAGTAGAGCTTTGAAAGATGAAAATAAGAAAAATAAAAATAAACTTTTTTAACACTTAATAGGAAAAATGTGAACACTATGAAATTAAACTAAATACCAGCTGGTCAAAAGTAAGACCATACTGAAACGAAGCATTAATCAGTAAACATGTAACAAAATTTAGTCATTTGTGGTCAAGCATTAGTGTTGTCAACATCTCCCATTGACATCTCCTGTATTACATTGGGTAAAAACATGGCAAAGGGTAAAGTTGATAGAGTTGCAACGTGGCAAAATTGTTGAGCTGCAAAAGCAAGGTCTCTCTCAATGTGCCATCACTGGCAAGAATGGGTGTAGTAAAACTGCTGTTGCAAATTTCTTAAAAGACCCTGAGGGATATGGAACAAGAATTTCCAGTGGTCAGCACAACAAAATTTCACCAGCATTGAGCAGGAGGATTTGACAGGTTGTCCAGCAAGACACGAGCCGATTGTCAAACCAGATTAAGGCCTTTACGGATGCAGATTGCAGCTCAAGAACAATAAGATGGCATCTACAAGAGAAAGGCTTTAAAAACTGTAAACATCTTCAAAGGCCATGCCTCTTTCCACACCACGAAACAGCTCAGTTAAACATTGCTGAGAAACACCAAACATGGGATGTAGAAAAGTGGACAAAGATTTTGTTCTTTAATGAGAATTAATTTAACCTGAATGGTCCAGATGGCTTCCAACATTACTGGTAGTAAAATTTCAAATGTGTGTTGAAGGTTTCAAATTTTACAGGCTTTGGTTTCCTGTCATTTTTGACAAGATTTTTCATTAGTTCAATAAGAATTTGCACACAAAAAAGTTATATGAATATTATCTGAATCAAAACTCAATACAATTATGAAAATACTTTCATTCATTTAAAATATAATCAGGTTCAATGATATATAATAATATATTTTGAGCATCTGACTAGTTATGTTATTTATATACTATATTTACTTTGCATTTCATTCCTGTAATAATTAAGAATTTAATAATATATTACATAAAAATATAACATAAAATACATAAAAGTTTGTTTGTTTAATCCTTAATCTCATGAAATTAATTTTTCATTTATCTAAAAATGTATTCATTGCATAATTATATCATTGTTTCTCTTCCAGGTACAGCTTCCAATGGACCTTATTGGCAGAAGGACATTAGTGAATATTTTATTAATAATAATATTAAAATTCCATTGAGGACTAGCCTTCTTGAACAGCCAGGTTCTTCTGCTGTGATACACATTTCCATTGAGAATGAAACAGCGATAATTAATGTCTGAATCATCTCTTGTATCCCACAATTTATCAGACATTGCACATGCAGTAAAGAGTGACCTAACTAAACTTTAAAGAACAGATTTTCAAATTTGTGGAGGCCAAGGAAGAATGTAAAATATATAGATGAAATTTTAAAGCAGCCAAAAAAAAACTTAAAACTTTCAACATTCTTAGCTCCTAGTATTCAAATTGTTGGCCTATAGTGAAATTCTCCCAGGAGGATGGTGTGTCATGCATACTTTTACTCAACAAAGGAAAATAATAGTGCATCTATTTTTGCTACTTCTATTTGCAAAGTACAAACAAGTCTGGTGAGCTGCTACACAAACATGAAGTAAAACTTTGTCATGAAAATGCTATATCAAGGTCTGTAGGCTTTGAGAAGCAGTTTGAAAATCTCTCAGATAAAATTAAAGTGAATTTAACTGAAATAAATCAAATACAAAATGGAAATGGAAAAATTCTTCAAGATTATAAATGCCGTTTGTCTCCATGCCCAACAAGCTATTGCTTTGGAGGGTACCAAAGATGGCAATATAATTGGTTTTGCTAAATCTTCAAGTTTGAACTATTTTATTGATGTTCTATAATTATTGGCTGAAAAATATATTTTTTGAAAAAATATCTTACTTCATGCCCCAAACGTACAATATATATACCACCAATATCCATAATGAAATACTGCAAGATACAGCAGACTTGAAAACAAAATTTGTTTCAGACAACTTAAAGAAGTGTTCCCATTTTTCCATAATGGAAGGTGAAGTTATCTTGTATAAAAATTAAATTGTCTTAATCTGTTTAAGACTTCTTGATTTGAGGAAATCGGGGGAAAAACGTAAAATTCATGAAGTGCTGATTGATTTTGCACCTCTTGAATAAAAGGTGTAGTCATTACTGATAAAAAGAAATATTAATACAGCATTCCACTAATATTGGAATCATAAAGAACATATAAACTTTATTCAACTTCATCCTCAACACACCTGGCTTTTACCAAAATACTAAACACTACAAATTAATTTAACCTTTTCAGCTTGTTTATCTAATGGTTTTTGGTTTTGTTAAAATAAACTGTTCAAATGTGTGAATTACTCTAGCTTTATGTAAATATATAAATACAAAAAAAATACTGAAAATTTTGGTATTGAAGTAGATAGCCTATACATGTAAAAACAGTTTTTGCATGGAAATATTGTTCTTTGTAATTTGTTGTACATCATATAGATCAATTATGTGTTCTTATTACAAACCATGAACATTTAAATAATAATGTTCATTTCATATAATTTAATAATATAATTGTTTTTTAATTTCGCAAAGCTACTTGAGAGCTATCTGCGCTAGCCGTCCCTAATTTAGCATTGTAAGACTGGAGGGAAAGCAGCTAGTCATCACCACCCACCGCCAAATCTTGGGCTACTCTTTTACCAACGAATAGTGGGACTGACCGTCACATTATATAACACCCCCATGGCTGAAAGAGCAGGCATGTTTGACGTGACGGGGATGCGAACCCACGACCCTAGGATTATGAATCACACACCTTAACACGCTTGGGCATGCCAGGCCTTAATAATATAAACTGGCTAAATGCTACTACACTTAGCATTTAGATGCTGCATGTTTTAAATTACATTAAACAACTGAATAGTGTTCTTTCAGGTAGACACTTCAAGAAAACTATCTCTAAAAGGGACACTGGTACATTGATACTCATGTTGCAATGAGATTAACAATGCTTTAACAGGATCTTTATTCAACAACAACAAGATTTCTTCAGAAGGGTGTCATATTGGAGTGCCTTACAAAAAAAGGAAGGAAGGAGTGAGTGTGTGTGTGTCTGTGTATAAATTTTCTTCATATATTACTACTGCATTGGTTGTATTGTGTCTTCTGGAACCTGCTCGACACTCATTTACTATGGTTGTTAGGCCCCTGTCAGTTTCACCAATATAAACTTTACTGCATCCACCACATAGAAGTAGTTTCTTAGACTACTTGGTCTACAGCTATTGATGGACTGACAATAATGCACATAAAGAGTTCAAGTAAAGATTAGTCACCTACTACAAGGTACTGGAACATTCCCAGCACTCTACCATTTCAAAAAGATGTATAACAGTCCTTAAAGACTGAGTAACGATGGCAACCTTCTTCATATCTCAGGCAAATAAAGGTTGAGTAGTCATCATGGACAGTATTGAATATGTGGAGAAAATATACACATTACTGGATGACAACTCCACATACAAAATAAGGAGAAAGGTTTCACAACATCAGAAGCTGGAATATTTGAGAAGAAATGAAGAAGATCCTACAGAAGACAAAGAACAGAAGGAAATTAATGAACCTTTTAAAAGAAACCTTCACACTCTAACCATGAGGGGATGCCAAAGATACACAAACTAAAGATCCCCATGCAGCCCATGGGCAGTACATGACACAAGTTAGCCAAGGCCCTGGCCAAACCATTATCCCAACCTTGGGCTCTATAATCATCTAAGATCTGAACAACTCAACAGACCTCATCAGGAAAGTCCAAAGAGTAAGATTCAAGAACAAGAAGCTTTGACATAAAGTCATTGTTCACAAAGGTACCCACAGAAGCTGTTATCAGGGTCATGACTAGAGTGATACAATCGATGAAAGAAGATTATCTTCTCCTACAAAAGAACATTACATCGAGTTCTTATCATTGTGTGTAAGATATGGCTCATCTAAGCGCACGGGAAAGTGATACAATCAGCACAACAGACTGGCAATGGTGTTACCATTAAGAGTTGTACAAGCTTCCCTAATATTAGAAACTTTGGAAAAAGAACATTACAAAGATATCATGGGCAGATTAATGATGTACTTGAGATATGTAAGCAACATTCTAGCCATAATACCAAGAACAGCAGACATGCAGGCAACATTAACAAAACTGAATGGGATAGTAGAAGACATGTGGATCATGATAGAAGAAGAGCAAGATGGAAATACACAATTCCATGACACTTTGGATTTGGAGAACTAGCAAAGTACCAAGGTTCTTTGTGTATATAAAACAAATGAAAACATACTTTCATACACTTCTTCGTAGCACATAACAAAATAAATGAAGCCTTCAGAAAAGTGCAAAATCCTACAGGCATGCTTATAAAGCTAAAGGATAAAGCAGGGAACACCATGGAAAAGAGCAACTACAGCATACAGAATGAGAGAAATATGAACTTCATAGCTGATCCCAATGTCTGGGATGCAAGTCCTATAAAAAAACTAATGAGATACACAACCACAGAAGTATTAATGAAAACAAGAATAAAAATAGGACAAGAGACATAAACAGTAGCATAGTATACTGCATTCCATGTTGTGGATGTAGTAAAGTGTATATGGGTGAAACTGTCAGGGGCCTGACAATCAGAATAAATGAGCATAAAACAGATGCCAGAAGACACAATACAACCAACGCAATAGCTGCACATGCAGAGGACACAGAGCACCTTCGTAAATGAAAAGGAACTTAATTTGTCAGCACATGTATGGAAAAGCAACAAAGGAATGATACAGAAGCTGCTTACATCTTCTTCAAAAAGAGCACATTACAATGGGAGACTACAAGTAAGAAGAAAGTAATGACTCTAATGAGATGAAAAAGGATCCTGATTGTTTGGGTGTTGGTTGACAGAAAGATAATGAATAAATAAGGGAATAGCACGGTTCAGCGACTGGTAACCTAATCCAGGAAAATTTGTATACATACCCCTTGTAAAGAATTCTGCCAATCCATTGATGAATTGAAACATAACTTTGCTCTTTTCTGGTGTAAATTTAAGACCTGCAACAACACTATAAGCACTATTAATGCTAACATAACTGATAATTAATAATCACACAGCACACTCTGATGAGGAAAAAGCAAATCTGTTTACACACTTCTACGCCTACACTTTCACCACACCTAATCGCTTTACTTTCAACCAATACCTTAATGCTGCCAGTAATTACATTAACAGTAATCACACCACATTTAACCCTTCATTCCCAGTTGACCTCTTCATATTACATGAGCACTGTGACTACTACACATGCACCCATCTCTCTCATAGAAGTAAACATCTTTTAAAATATTCAAATGTACAGTTCCAAGTAAAGATTGCACCAACAACACAACTGAAAACCTTTCTGACAGTGTATGTAATATATCATTATTTTCTGTGTACTTTTTGCAGTATAGAAATCTAAGATAATGAGTCATCCCCAAGAAAGACTTACACCTTAGCCTACCAAGCAGCTATAGACTCATAAGCCTATTGAATATTTTGAGAAAACTTGTGTCTAACAGATTTCTATATCACTAGAAACCAAAATTTCCAAAAATAACCAAATTGAATAGAAACCACAGACAGACAATGCTGAATGCTTCTTTTACATCTAAAATGTCCACAACTGTAGGATGGTTATGATTGGTGTATAGTTTTGATTAATCTTACTAGATAGTCTATTGTCTGCATGTCCAATACATCCTCACTAAAAGCAGAAGTTCCCTAGGACTCCATCCTATGCCAAAAATTATACATTCTCCCTCTAAATGACAGTGCTTTCACAGTTACTATATACACTCATTACTCAATATTTTGACACTGCCAGTGTCATTTTATAAACCTTGCTAGTGTTTATTGAAAATCAATTAGTAACATACACACTTCTAATTTATAAATGATTTAAAAGTCAACATTACTAAATGGATAAAACTGCTTTGTCAGTATTTGATCTGTTTCAAGAAAGTTACATATGCCAGTGCCTGTCCCAGTTTTTACCATAAAAGTATGAAGTGTGATGTAACATAACATATGAATGATGTGGAAAAGCACATTTAGAGTTTAGTCAACCCTAATAAATTATTTATGCAATCAGAAATTTGAAACACAGAATAACAAACCAGTAAACTTATACTTTACTTAAAACTTAAATAGCCATAGTTAGCAGTGGGTGTTCCCAGACAGGAGCCTTCCCTATAATCAACAAGTCAAAACAGACAGCCTAAGTAGTTTTAACATAAGAACAAATATAAGACTTGTGCAACTGACAGGGAGTAAACATTTACAAGACTGAAGTAATAAAGACAAAAAACACGTTTGAGTAATCAAGGGCTATACCAACTGGAAACTCTAGTTTTTATGAATTGATTGTTTTGTGTAATTTTATTCAATCATAATACTGATTAATCAGTTATTTTACATGAAACTAATCACAGGTCAAAGCTAACTAATCTACTTGCCCAGGTGAAGATTCCCCTGTGTGCCTCTTCTCATGTCTCTTGAGGTTACTTTTAATTCCAAATTGTTTACCACATACAACACAACTGTAGGGCTTCTCCCCAGTGTGTATCTGCTCATGAGTTTTTAACTTACTTTTATTCAGAAATTTCTTTCCACATATATCACAACTGTATGGTTTCTCACCAGTGTGTATCTTCTCATGAGTTTTTAAGTTATTTTTACTCATAAATTGTTTACCACAAATTATACAACTGTGTGACTTCTCACCAGTGTGTACATTCTCGTGAATTTTTAGGCCATTGTAACTTAAAAATCCTTTTTCACACACTAAACAACTATATGGTTTCACCCCAGTATGAATCTTCTCATGCAGTTCAAGTTTTCTTTTTGTTTGTAGTTGTTTACCACATATAACACAACTGTATGGCTTTTCCCCAGTGTGTATCTGTTCATGAGTTTTTAAGTTACTTTTACTTACAAATTTTTTACAACATGTCACACAACTGTATGGTTTCTCACCAGTGTGTATCTTCTCATGAATTATTTGACCATTTTTAGTCAAGAATCCTTTGCCACACAGTGCACAACTGTAAGGCTTCTCTCCAGTGTGTTGCTGCTCATGACACTTTATTTTACTTTTAGTTATAAACTGTTTACCACATACAACACAACTATATGGCTTCTCATCACTGTGTATCTTCTCATGAGTATTTAAACTACTTTTACTTACAAATCGTTTACCACAAACTGCACAACCATATGGCTTCTCACCAGTGTGTATTTTTTCATGAATTTGTAAACCATTGTAACTTAAAAATCCTTTGGCACATACTACACAACTATATGGTTTCTCTCCAGCATGAATCTTCTCATGTATTTCAAGTTTGCTTTTACTTGGAAGTTGTCTACCACAAACAACACAACAGTATGGCTTCTTCTCAATGTGTATCTGCTCGTGTATCTTTAAATTACTTTCACTTATAAATTGTATACCACAAACTGTAGAAATGTGTTTTCTATCATCACATATTATATTCTGATCTTCTTTCAGGTCATCTCCACTGAAGCTATTTTCATACATCTTTGTATCTAAAATAAAAATAAATTACATATAATAAGATCATACACACAAAATGACAAACATATAATTAATATGATTTGTTTAATATGTACATAAATTTAGAAGAGAAACAAGATCAGATGCATCTTTCTTATTTTAGTTGTTTACACTCATAGTTGTTTCCTTTTGCATATTTAAAGTTAACGTTTTCTTAAACTGAAAAGTTATTTCTGACAAATACTTACCTCATCTCACAATGAGCTTTCTAGACTAATACTGCCCTCTGTTGGTACACATTTTCCTTTTCTGTTAGCCTTTATATTCCCACTTACCATCACATATGTTAATATGAGATACATGCACACAAACATGTAAATGACTACACAGCAACACTCTACCAATAAGATTGTAACACTACCCATATTGGAACTAGAGGTGTTGCTGTTAACCACTCAGATCACACTGTAACTGGGGAGGATATGAGGAAGATTTAAGTGAAAGTTAACATCTTCCTAAACTGAAATGTATTTATCATAAATATTTGCTTCCACTCATGGTTTTTCTTTGGGTGCTTCATCTTGTCACTGTTTTGCCACATGTTTGAAGAAAAAACAATAACCAGGAAAGACTGTACCTCTAAGCCAAGTACTTTTCCCCATTGATAATGTGTCCCTAAAAGGGCAGAAACATAAGGAACACCATGAGAAGTTACAGAAATGATGGAATCCCCAGCTATGAGGTAGTTAAGGTATAACACACCATAGAGGGAAGTTTGACCTCACTAACATATGGCTTCATCTGGAACTGTACATTAGTTTTACTGAAGGAAGAGAGTCCTCCACTTTTCACCTCCATAACAGGTGCCAGTCAGGAAGAGAGCCTCCACAGTCATGCATTCCAACAAAACTGGCACCAGAACAACTAGGAACAAAAATCCAGTAGACATAAGAAAGGTGGAGGATCCAGCCCAAAACCTAGCAGAATTGGTAACTTATTTTTCTTTCAATCAACAGTAGGAGGAAGATATCAAACCTTACACTTGCAGGAATTCATGCATCTCATTCAGCTACAACCAGTATCAAATCCATCAGAAATGGAAATCCAGCAGATGGTAAGAAGAGGGATGAAAATATGGGATGCATCTCCAACTCAAAACCTAGTAGCATTGGGAATATGTTATCCAGTCTATGATAAGAGGAAAGATAAGCATCCAAACACACATTAGGTCTTGTGTGGTAGTACAGCTCCAACCAATATCAGATGCACTTGGAACTGATATCTGGCAGATAATAGGAAGGAGGGTGCCTCAGCTGAAGAAGCAAACTACAACTGTATGGCAGAGTGCTACATACAACACTTAGTGGCACCCAAAATTTAACATCAGTTCTATGGTAGGAAGAAAGTCAAGTTATTTATGCTAACAGAATGCTGCTGTCCTTCTCTCAGCTGAATGTTAATGTTCACACTCAGGAGGACAGGTCTCCGTGGTCTTCAATATTAACAGCTAGAAACCCCAGCAGTACTGGAGACAGTGGAATGGGTCACCATGATACCCTATTTTGAAAACCAGAGCTATGATATTGATGGAGTGCATCATTCAACACATGGCAGCCACTAGAATTGCACATTAGGTCCACAGATCATCATAGTTATGCAATATGTGTCTGCCTCACTTGTGTTAATCCATGAGTGTACAGTCCAGGACAAGCATACTTATGAAGCAAGAGATCAAGAAATATTGCTACGAGCAGTTCTGCAGATCACCTCAGTGGAAGTAACATGACTTGGTGATGTGTTCCGATTGTGTATTTCAAGAGTGCAGAGAACATACTGATAGAGCCAATCAACCAACACCTGGCAGCATCAGGAATTATACATCATGTACACAATACGATCAGCCTCATTGTCACAGTCATTTAGCAAGATATATGATTACAGGTTTACAGTGCAGATTTAAGACTAAGTGTAACTGGTCAGGCATCACTCACCAAAGAATGGCATTCAAACACATGAGAAAGGCCTATGAAAAAAAGAAAATACATGAGTACTCATCATTCACATAGAAACTGGGGAGTACAAAATGACAACTGGAGGAAGATGAAATTCCTTGGAGAAAGAAATGGCCAGTTAGTGAAAATACTTATAATAAACAATAAAGGTATGAGGAATGGTCCACATACTAATACCAAAGATGAAAAAAATTGAGTAGCCAGGAACCAGATAAAGAGACAAAATCAATTGGAGAAAGAAAAAAATAAGCCAAAGAAATTTACTGGCAAATCTTACCCTAATGGTAGCTGGATAATCATCACAGGGCTAGAAAGGATTACAAGGAATAAAAAATTGTAGTAATCCCCATAGAAGGAAAAGTGCACACCTTATCACACTGGTCAGCTACAATTGGGGTGAGATAATCATCCATGAGATATAAGGAACCTGGAATATAACAAGAATATAAAGGCTGAGGCCCAACACAAGAGAACTGAAGGCCTCCTACCAGAGGTCACTTAACTGAATACCTATTTACCTGAAGATGCACAAGACTAGAGATGAGTTGTCAGGAGACATTGCCATCAAGTGTTCCTACAGGGTTGGAAGAAAGTAAACCATAATTCAATGTTGGGAAGGTGAAAGAGTCTGAGGCCAGCAACCAAACACCTCCCACGTACCTAGAAAATACTCTCAGTCATAAAAGACATTATAGACTTGGAAGAAGAGCACTTGAAATGGTGATGCAATTTAGCCAACCCGACTACGTAAGTTAGGAAGGAAGAATGAAAGAAGAATCCAAGGGATCCCAAATGAGGCTTCATTGGACTATAACATATAAAAGACAAGAGAACATAATCAATAGGGATTAGAAGGGCTTCCTGAGGATCACATTTATTGAAACAAGAGAGAACATTGTGCAAAATGGGAGACAAAGGAGAAGAAGCTACAGATCAGAATCACTGTAGCCCTGAACAAAGATTGGAGAAGACTGGGCCTAACTGAGTAGAAATAAAACAACACCTGAAGATGAACAAGGTATTGTGTGGGCATGAAGGAGAAATATTTCTATCTTCACCAGTCAAATAATCCGAGTCTCTACTCTCAGAAAAATGGCACAATCAGCTTGCGAGAAAACCAGACATCCTTTTCTTGCCATGGTTCAAATGACAGTTCCTGGAAAGGGAAAAGATGGTCAAAAGTGAAGAACATCTGAACTGTAATGATCGAAGGAGAGGTCCAACAGAGGAGTCTGAACTAAAAACACAAATCCTATGGACCCAAAGAAGAAAGAATGCAAGGTAGAAGCTAATGAGGAGGAATGCATTTAACACAACACCCTCACCCTCCACAAATCAGGAAATAAAATCCAACAAAGGGCTAATTACTACTCAATGATTAAATGTAAAAGAGAACGAGTCACAACAAAGAGAATAATGATTGAACACCAGTCCACTGACTTCAAGGGGACAATAAACAAATGGGAATAACAACCCCAAATATAGCAATCTCTCTGGACATTGGCATCTTTGAAAAGCAAATCACAAATCACCTCCTGAAACCTCTGGTAGGAAATGGAAAAGAAAGGAAGAGGAAAATTGAATAAAGGACCAGACCAAATTACTTCAACAACTAAGTGTCTGAGAAATTTGGAAAATCAGTTAAAAACTATTGTAAGTTGTTTTACAGATTAAGAATGTGTATGTAACCATGAATCCTAGTGTTGCAAGTCTATATACACCATTATCCTATCAAGGAGACATAAGACCAACTACTAATGATCTCAAACACCTTGAAAGACTGCCAGTAACCCCATAAACAACATTCCAAGGACCAATGGTGAACTGCTAATATTCAGGAGATCAGAACTGAGAAATGGAGTCAAAGAGATGTGGGATAAGAGGAAGTGAAACAACAGGTCTGAACTAACCTGAGGCTCCCAAAATTTGGGAAGGCCCCCTCCCATAAACAAATCAACTGGTACTAAACAAAAGTGCCATACTAAAACTAAATTAAGGGGTTGCAGTCCCCACCAAGCCACAAACCACAACACACTCAGCAGGCCTCAGGAGGGAAGTCAGAATGATGACATGCTAGAGCAGGATCATCATCAGTACATGGGAGTTGGAGATATGTACCCTTGAATTTACATGATCCCCAAAATACACTTTGGACCCCCAATTAACCAAGAGTTAGAGGAAACACTAAAACTGATAACATGGCTCATCACAGAGAAGGAAAGGAATAGAATGAAAAGAAATGGTAGGTAATAATAAAACATAGCCTAGCTGATTTAATACATCTACTAAAGGGAATGGAAACCTGGATATCCCCAGAAACAGCACACAACTGAGAATCATAGGTAGAAAAAAGAACTGGTCAGCTCAAACCCCCATCATCATGTATCAGTACAAAGTATATGAGGATAATCACAAACTGCTCAGAAGTCAGCAAACTCCCAGCAATCCAGCTGTTACATCCCGAGCTGATAATATGTTTAGATGCTGTTTAAAGGGCAGAGAAATCAGTTGTAGTAGTCACAGCCACTGAGGTAAAAACTACAGAATTGTGTGCATATGATGAGTGGAGTTGATAGGAAATAAAATGTAGCTCTACCACAAATTCTCAAAACCACATAAATTTGAAAAATTTACAGCTTAGAGAAAAAATACACAACCAAATGATAAAACTGTAAACTTTGTAAATTAAACAAAAAATAAGTCTGAAAATATGAGTGAAAAACATAATATCTAGCAGGCTGCCAATCAAATTAATATACAAGTAGTGTCACTTATACTAATTATGGGTTGAGGTATGATCATTTATGTTACTATGGAGATATCTCATGTTAACATATGTGAGGGTAAGTGGGAATAGAGGCTAGTGGGAAGTACAAATTTGTGCCAACAGAGAGCAGTACAAGAAAAAAAATTATTTTTTGAACAGAGATAAGATATATCTCAATGCTTCTTTAAGTTTCAGTTGTATCAAAAGCTCAACAAATTGCAAAATATATCCATATTTTGAACCTAGCATTATCTTAAAAAAAACAAAAATGCTATAAGAATAAAAATAAAAGTAGAAATATAAAGATGCATCCACTAGTATACAACGTATGCTACATTTAGTATGTAAATTACAATACATACACTTAGAATGTGCACCTCCTATGATTCTTAAAATTTCCTTAGAGACACTGGATTTCTTAATCAAGTTTTCCTTCAGACTACAGTTCTTGAATAGGTAAGTAAAAAGACAATACATGTATTACATAGGTTTGTCTCATGAAAATACATTTATTGGCTAGGTTTCTTTAGAAAAACTTCATTTTTATATACGTTATTCTAAGAACATTAATTTTTCATGTAGGTTTCCCTATAAAAACTTATTTCTTGTCCTATAATTTTTATAGTCAAAAACAAAACCTTCCCCACACATTACAATTTTTTTAAACTGAAAATGTATTTATGATAGGCATTTCCTTTTACTGACAAGAATAATTTCCCATTTTGTGCTGCCCCCTATATGCAAACTTTTTTATACTGCACGCTACAAATATTCTGCAACCCCCTTACTGTTACCAAAGATTCCAACATGTCTCTCATGCAAGCCAACATTTATCATTTCTCTACCAATAGGAGAGCACCAACATTACATGACACATGTGACTGCCTCTATGCAGCACTAAAAAATCATCAGTTTGGAAGAAAACGTAAGCACTGGAAGAGTGTTGGGAAGAGGGTGGGAAGCACCCACCCAAAATACATTTTCAGCATAGAAAAATTATACCTTCCACTGTGGTACTTCCCTCCTTTTACGACTAGCTTGAATCCCACACTGAAAAGTAGAAGAGACCAGTGCAGGAGAAGAACAGAATATCCCCCTGCCAAAAGTATCCAAAGGATACCTTTGCATTTGATAGAAACAGATCTGCATCACACCACTTCTGAACCAGCTATCTTCTCACCATAAACAGTAATAAACAAGCATGGCTAGAAAAGGAAGGGAGCATACCTGAGTGGAAGAGGATAAGTAATAAAAGTGATCCCAATAAGATAAATAACCCCTTTTTTATAGAAGAAAAGTGAGTGAACAAGGATATATTCCATGGTGTAGAAAGGCAAGACAGAGTAACCATATTTGGTAAGCCAATTACATACAAAACCTTCTCTCTGGGTACCAACATCTGCACAAGGGTAAGATGAGGATCAACCATTTTCATCTCAAACCTAAAATCATGGATGAGGGAAAAGACTGACACCACAGCAAGTCTCTCACATGCAAGTGAGATTGATTCAAAACATCCAAAAGAATTATATCACCACTGCATAACAAAATGAAGAAATACCCTAGACAGAGAAAGAAACACATTTTACCTCTGTGACTTATGACAGAGAAAGAAAAATTGAGGGAGGAAGGACAACCCTAAAACTGTGTTGGGACTTCCGTTGATAAGTTGACTCAAAATCCAAAATCGGCCTATGAAGTACCAACATCCACAAGAGGTTAGGATTAGGGCACGCAATCAAAGGGTTGAACTACATTGTTGTATATGTCACTAAATCCAAAGAATGATACTTCTATACTAGCAAAACATTAACACCATACTCTGAACTGAATGAAACCTATCCAGCAGGATGTCTCCATGGGTAACCACCCCAGCAGCTTGAAAATAATGTGGTACAGACTCCCATACTCCATTGGAAGAAAGGAGGAGAAAAAAAGTCTGGAAAAATTGCTATACCTCAGACAGTGCAATGGGTGACCACAAAACCCTATTCTGAAACACAAACCATACAAATTTATTCAATTAAGGCATGGGAAGAATGGTCAGTTATCTCCCTCTGCTTTACCCAGCCATCCATGGTCAGTATAGTCCAGGACAGGCCTATATATGAAGCAAATATCACAAGGTTATTGATCCTTCAATGATCTTGTGAAACACCCATCTAAAAACTGAATGGGCAGAGCCATGAAAAGAGTACACAAATCAATACAGAATGCAGTACAGATCTGCATAAAATGAATACTTGCGAGGTCCCACTTGCCAAAGATAGGCATCTCCTGTACAAAAGTCAAAGGCAGAACTGAAACAAAAGAAAGATGTCTGAACTCAAGAACTGCCAAACTTTGAAGTGATGGTTTTGGTAGTAGCACATAGAGGGAGTCACATACATGACATGATGATAGGGCTTTTCTACTGATGGAAAGATAATGCATGTTGATTTGCATGAGAGACATGTTTCAGAGAACTAGCATTTTGTCATATAAAATCACATTTCAATTATTATACATTATGTATATAGATCATTACTATTTAGAAATAAATTACTAAACTTATTTTTCTTAAAATATAGGATAATAAATCAAGATGTAAAGCAAACAATTATCTCTTTCCATTACAACTTTTGTACTGGGTAGATGTTAGACAAAGGTTGATAAGTCTTAAAATTTTTCATGTGGAGGATAAAAAAGTTTGTCTTATATATACAATTGAATAACCAAATAATCATAACTAAACTGATACTACAGAATTCCACTATAATTTATCAAGCTTAGTAACTATGATATTTAGACTTATAAAAAATATGAAACCTCAAGCAGACTAAAGACACAACCTACCTTCTTGAAATCTTGGTTTGAAAAAATGTGGTAGCCTTTTCACAGATTAAAAGGACTGAGAAAACCACTAAGAGGACATTCTAAGCTGTTGATTTGTTATTCACATTATGTATTGTAGTAAGAGTATATAAGAGACCATGCCAAAAAATGTAAGAGTTGAATGGGAACACCTTGTTCGATTCATTACACAAGAACTATCTCAGCAAAATAAAGGTACAAGGTTCTTATTTTATATTACAGCTTGTCTATATTAGTAACATGAGTTCCTAATTTGTACAAAACTAAAGACTTAGTATTTTGACTCACAAACATCTAATTTAAACAGTGATGCTTTCAACATACCACTAGACTCATTAAAATCTATATTTAAATGTGTTATTTGAATATTTACTTTTAAATTAAGAAATTAACTCATATATAACATTAAGGTTTGAATTATAATCTATAATTTCATTTCAAATTTATTGACATAGATGTAGTAAATAGTAGTTCAATTAAATTTTGAATGCAAGTCAACAAACACAATGATCCATTGCAAAAGGGTTAATTACTTTTTATTAATAGCTTTGTGATAATTTTATTATAGCAAAGAAGCATGTATGTGTTGAAATCTAGTAGACATAAAAGGAACATCTTCACTATTCAATTAATAACACAGTCATTCCAATACAGAACCTCTTGAGAACATTCAAATAGTTCATTCTAGTTCTAATGGAGAAGACCCTAGATACGTAGATAGCATACCAGACTTTCTAGAATCAACTTCTGGTTCCATTAACACAGTAAATTTGCAGCTAAAATGTAGTATTAAGCAACTTAGTAAATATTGTCTATAAATAATTAAAAACAGTAACTAATTTATAATTAAACATAGGCAATTGTACAGGGTGTTCGGAAAGTCACTGTGCAGTTTTGTAATCATATTTTATTCTGTCTATTTCAAGCCAGCAACTGACAGCAGTGTTTAGAAACAAAAAAAGAAGAATCCAGGCCTGTATTGATGCCAATGGGGATCACTTTCAACATTGTTTATAATTGTCATTCATATTTACCTCCTGTATTGTATATTGAAACACGTCTGTTAATAAATATATAAGTGCACAGTGACTTTCCAAACACCCTGTATGAGCAAATAATCATAATAATCTAGGGATATACAACTGTCATAACTTACTTAAATACTTCAACTTATAACTAACATTTAACTAAATGTTACACTATTTCATCTTAGCCAGTAATAATGATTTGATGTTATTTTGTAGATGTTTTATTTACCAGGAAACATTTCTGACCCACAGCCAACTTGTTGACAATCATCTTGTGTTTCCTTTCCTTTTATCACACACAAAATTTCCTCTTTAGAGTCAATATTATCACCATCATTCTCACTAAATCCAGAAATAATCTCATCTTGTTGTGTATCACCAGATTCATCTGACTGTACCCTGACATGTGTGTTCTGAAATCAAAAGGTTAATGAAAAATATGTAATCACCACAGTACATCCATATAAAGCTGCTACAGTTTACTAGCTTGAAAACATTATTTCAAATCTGTGAACTTACAATAAAGTTGTATCTTCAGTAGGAGAGATATTTCATTAATAAAAAGTTAATGTTAGTAGAAAATATGTAAAAATCAAAACTTCTGTACTTACAAATTGCATATTAGTTATATATCAACCAAGAAATTAGTATAGCTAACACATTTTCCTGACATTTCTGGTTATAAAGAAAAGTTAGGTGCATTAGCTGATAACAGTATTTTCACTCATCACCAACAATCTCCGAAAAACTAATTCTGATGAGAATTAGGCTTGTCCTAAATATGTATATGGAGTTAATGCAAATTAATGTTCATAATGAAAGCATATTACCATAAATTCAATTTAAAACTAATAATGTTCAGTACATTAAACAGATTAACCAATTATATTTAAAGTAACAATAGATAAATATTATAACTTACTCATGGAACATAGAAAACTAGCTGTTAGTTTGAATACCTGTGATATAATCTAGGTGTTAGCTTGAATATCTGTTATATAATCTAGGTGTTAGCTTGAATATCTGTGATATAATCTAGCTGTTAGCTTGAATACCTGTGATATAATCTAGGTGTTAGCTTGAATATCTGTGATATAATCTAGGTGTTAGCTTGAATATCTGTGATATAATCTAGCTGTTAGCTTGAATATCTGTGATATAATCTAGCTGTTAGCTTGAATATCTGTGATATAATCTAGCTGTTAGCTTGAATATCTGTTATATAATCTAGGTGTTAGCTTGAATATCTGTGATATAATCTAGCTGTTAGCTTGAATACCTGTGATATAATCTAGCTGTTAGCTTGAATATCTGTGATATAATCTAGCTGTTAGCTTGAATACCTGTGATATAATCTAGCTGTTAGCTTAATTTGTCTGAATTCTTCATATTCTCCCTAACTCATCTTTTAGCCAGTGAAAACTCACAAAACCACTCTTAAGTGTAACTTTACAGAAAGATGACATGTGACAGATTTATGATGACACACACTACTGTTTATCATGGGTTAAGATAGTTAACCCACCTAGTGTAATTTATGTACACTAAAGTGAAAAATCAAAAGCTTAACTGTCCACAAATATGTAGCAATGTTAAATATAGTACAAACAAAACAAGAAAATATGAAATTCAATAATAAGACAGAGAGGAATGTTATGCATCAAAATTGAAGAGAAAGCAACAAGCAGTAACTTACATAACTAAAATAATGGCATACAGTATACAAAACTATGAAATATTTATATATAGTATTAACTAAATATAATGACAGTTTAAAATAGCAGGAAACCAATACACTGAAGGAACTAAAGCTAAAAAGTGAAAATTTTTAAAAGGTTGTAATATTTCCTGAGATCTATTAACATGTAACTACCACTGTTTGTTTAAAATACACAATAAGAAATATTATTTGTGAAAAAATAATATGAGCTTATGAATCCACAAACCTTTCTGCACATAGCTAAGAAAGAAGGTTTGTGGATTCACAAGATACATCTTTAGTTTATCAACTCTATTCATATAATACTGTTGAATTTTCCACGGAATTGAATGAACCATTTATTTAAAATATAGAATATGAAATATTATCTGAAAAAGGTCAATATAAGTTTATAATCATTGTTGGTAAAACACTGTAAAGTTGAACAACGTATTAAACTGAGCTGTAAACATTGTAACATAACTTGTTTGGAAACAAAGTATGTTAATAAAGAGGTAACATAGAAGTAACTTATGAAATGTAACAGATTTAAGAAAAATGTAATACATGAAGAAAATGAAATGGGCATGTTTGATTCTTTGTTCTAAAGCAGAGCTACACAACAGAATACCTATGCTCTACTCACTATAGATACTGAACCCTGATATTTAGTACTGAAAGCCTTCAATTTATTACTAAGTCACCAGGAGGCAATAACAAATTCGAAAAACTTAAAAAATCACTGTGAAGAAGAAACAAGCAAGATAGAGAGCAGTAGAAATATTTTTAGTTACCTGTATTTGTAAAACACGAGTAAAGAGATAAAGATCAACAGTGCAATACATTAGAGGTAAACTGATTTATACCAGTACAACTTGAAACCTATTAGTTGATGTCTTCTAACTGCACCAGGGTTATCTACACCAAACAATCTGTTGATAAAACTAGTGAAAAACAGTTAAGAAGGTAGAAAATAAAAATACAAGATAAAATTACTTTTTTTGAAACAAGGTTAAAAATTTAATTGAAAAGAAATCTAACCTACAAAAACACAATCACTACTGTGAAATCACAAGTTAAAATATACTTAAAACAATTCTACTACTATGGTCAACTTAAAGAGAGCCAATTACACTATCAACTTTGAAATTCAAACCATGTGGTAAAATGTTGAAAATACTGCTGCTCTGATGACATGTAAATAAATAATGGGAAATTGTGACTTGAATGTCACAGAACCCATGGACTGGTTAAACAGCTCCTTGTCAGAGAAAAGTCCACAGAACTTTATTTTAGTAAACATGGCAATTAGCACCCCATCCAGAGCTAAAGATGAGTGTGCAATCTCTGCTAGTAGCAAAATGGGATGCACACAGGTTTAGAAGTATATCACTTGTTTGATATCTGACAGGAAATCTGAGAGTTGCTAACACAGATACTGTTTAAAACTGTACAAAAAAGTATTTGAACACACTGTCTAGAGTGAAGGATTTGAATAATGTTGATCCAACATGGATTAGGAATATTCTCTCAAATACGAATGGATAATTGGCCATGCATCTCATAAGAGACCAAACATCCATGTGAAGTTATAACCTCAAGATACAAACAGATTGAAACACATTGCTCTCTCTTAAGGAAGGATTCTTGTCTGCAGAAAGCACACTAGCTAGGTGAGAGATGGTTGTTGAATTCAAAGAACCAAAGACGTCAAGTATTACATCTTGCTCACACTTTTATAGACAGTTAGTTGAATACTATCATACAATTGCATATGTTAAAAACAACTGACAGTGGGACATTTATGCCCTATCTGCTATAGGAAATCAAATCCCATATTTTAGTATCTTAAGACAATGAACACACAGCCAATCCACTTATAAATATGCTCAAGAATAAA
The DNA here is from genome assembly GCF_004210375.1 of Tachypleus tridentatus. Lineage (NCBI taxonomy): Eukaryota > Metazoa > Arthropoda > Merostomata > Xiphosura > Limulidae > Tachypleus > Tachypleus tridentatus. Next base: position 1,827,356 of record NC_134825.1, on the reverse strand, counting down.
CTGAATATATACATGGCTACAGTTAACCTTACAGATTTTTTAAACTGAGGTCCTTCCTATTTGTTATTAATAAATTGGAGAACATATGAGAGGTAGGACAAAGTTGAATGTCAAGAAATGCATCCGAAACATTGACTACTGTTATTCACAGCACCAGAGACATCAACTTGATGATAATAAAATCATTCTTCTTTAACCAAGGGATGACAAATTGCTGCAAGAACAAGATAACAATTACAGATTACTAACTGGTAGTCTTTGTGGGAATTATAAGTAATAGGAGTAGAGTTCAAAAGCATGCATTCATAAGCAGAATAAAATTTACAACCTTCAAAGTACCAAATACACAAGGGATCTGAGAGAAAAAAAAAAAAAAGGAAAGACCAAAAGAATGTACGTATATCATTCTCCAGTCTTCTGCAAAAGGAGTTCAAAGGTGTGCAAATTGGAAGAGAAAAGCTCCCTGAAGACCAGAGTTGATGGGTGGCTGCAGAAACAAGGTGCCTCTGAGATCCATAACACCAGCCCTCCTCAAAATGTTCAAAATACATCAGCACCACATGCAACACTTCTGATTCTTTACCCAAGCAACATTGCACATTAAGATAAACAATATACAACTTTCACAGACAATCACTGATGGCAATTATGTGAGTAGATGTTTGTATCTCAGGAAAGATAAAGGCTGAACTTTCCTTCTATATCATAATGTCACAGTTTGAATAAAGACACATCAAGGAATAAGTGCATCATAGATAACAAGAAACTATAGAAAAGACAGAGGTCCCAAAACAGACAAATACTGAAAACCTGCAAAGTATCAAAGACTAAGGACTTCAATGTTCCCTATTTCAGTTTAGCAATTGTAATTTTTTCTAACAGTATTAATCATCAAGATAAAATCCCATAATAGTTTCTTGTCAACAAATCAGCAATAACCCTAACAATAATATTAGATAAATAAGTGTAAGTCATCTAAATATTTTGCCATCACCTACCATTCTCTCTAACCATAAATTAGCTTACCTGTCATGTTAAAGAAGAAAATTTCTATGAGAATTCTTCAGGAATAAAATGAACACTGAAGTCTAACATACTTTTCTAAGATTTCAAAACCTTCCACTATTCACCATTACAGTAGTACCAGGTAGTCACTAGTTTGATATAATGTTTAAAGCACTTACCAAGTCTACAAAATGACACACACTCTTCTATCCAATTACATTAAGCTGTTGACTCTATATTCCAACTGGGTTTAATTGGTAACATCATAAAAGGAAACAATGAAGGATTATAGTAATAAAACAACTAACAGAGATGTTATTGTTATGTTTGGAATAAAACTACACTGGGAAATGAATTAACAGTGAAGAAAAACCATAGAAGAAACAAGACATGACTTTTGCATTTAAGATTTTATAGCTTCTACACAATTATAAACCATTATTCAATGTACTGTGTAGTAAGTAAAAATTTTTCAAAGTAGTAAACAAATGGATTGTTTTCAGGCAATACTCCACGATGTTTCTTTATCAATTACACTAAACAGATGTTAAAACAAGTTCTAAAACAGTTCATGAGTTTAAAATAGTTTTGATTATTAAAGACTAACAGGTGTATCCATCCAATGCTAGATAACAGGTTTATACAAGTTTTCTTTGGAAATATGCCAGTGGGAACATAAAAATTGAAAGTATGTAAGAATAAAACTATTCACATTCACTTGGCTTCATAATTTATATCACATTTTCTGTTTTAGTTTTTACCAAAAGTCAATAAATGACATAAAACATGAAAACATCCTACTTATTATCACTGTGTATATTTTGAAAGTATGTATAAAAAAATTATGAAAAAAGAAATCCCTCAAATGAGTGATGGGATTGGGAAATATAATTGTAAAATTTGTGTTTTACCAATTATAAATAGAAATACTTTCTGTTTTTGTCCTGTAAATATAAAGATAGTATATATGGTCCATGTCATGAAAGAAGAAACTACACAAGTCCCATCAGTACCTCAAGTGACCACCCCCACTTACAGATCCATATGTAGCCACTAGTGGAATAATGAAATCCACGCACTTTAAAAGAAAAATAACTTCTTGATACACCCCAAATTATTCTTAGTCAGTTAAATCATATCTGACAGGTCCAAATGCAAAATTCAGGAGGTATCAAAGAACAAACAAACTTCTTCCAAATTGTAGTAGGACATTTACATTTTGAAATGTGATACATAGGATGGTGGTCAATTTTCATGTTAATGTTAACACGTTAACAATGTTTATGTTCACCAGCCATGATAAGGTTAACACGTTAACAATGTTTACGTTCACCAGCCACGATAAGGTTAACACGTTAACAATGTTTACGGTCACCAGCCACGATAAGGTTAACACGTTAACAATGTTTACGGTCACCAGCGACGATAAGGTTAACACGTTAGCAATGTTTACGTTCTCCAGTCACGATAAGGCTAACACGTTAACAATGTTTACGTTCACCCTCCATGATACGGTTAACACGTTAACAATGTTCATGTTCACCCTCCATGATAAGGTTAATACGTTAACAGTGTTTATATTCACCAGCCACGAAAAGAAGTTGACTGAGTGACATAAAGAAGACTCTACATAGGATGGAGTTAGAAGAAATCAGCCATCCATGAAATGATTGAAACTGAGTTCATGAGAATAACAAAATCAGGCAAATGGACTCAACAATGTTATGGAAAGAGTATGATCTTAATGACATTCTAAAAGAATGTTTTTGATAAATGTGATCTTTGTGGATGAAGTATAGAAATGATATGAAGTTTGAGCAATAAGGATGTGAAGATAAGAACTGAATACCTCAAATCTCAGTATCTAAATTCCTGGGAAAAATATCTACTGGAGAAACAGGATTCCATGGTCAACAATGCCTTCTCAAATGCTTTCTTTCTTTACATTTGGGTAATCATTTTCTGCACAAAATATCTTTTTTTCACAAAAGAAGAATGGCTTTTTAATTGCATATTTTTTACACTTTCTGGTGCCACTCTGGTACATAGTGATATGTTAATAAATTTGTATTTAAATGAAATTTCCATTTCATTTGATTTCATTTCATTAAATGAAATGGCAATTTCATTTAAATACAAAATTATTAGCCTAATATTAATAACCTTTCAAGTTGCTCTGGGGCCTATTAGGCCCCACTTTTCGTAAGAGTGTTAATTCCAGCTCCTTGACATCAACCATTATAATTCCAAGATTGAGATCTGTTGAACTGACTTCTGCCCAAGAACTTAGCAACCAAATGCATGCAACTTTTGAGACAGCTGTCAGTAACTAACTTATCTACTTTTCTGACAAGATAATCTACAGCATCCACGATTGGATGAGGTCTGGGGAACAGTAGTTTATTTTCCAACTACACTGCAAGATTGAGTTCAACAATTATATTACGAGACCAATTTATAGGGAAGAAAGGCTAAATGTTTTAGCAGGTAGCATTTTCCTACATTGAAAATGCATCTCCAATAGACACTTTCCTCAACTAGTACTGCTCTTTATTGGCACATTTTGAATGCACACTAGCAGCCTTCTACTACCCACTTTTGCATATCCATTTGCAAATTAGTTACCATACAGCAGTTCTCTACTAATAAGGTGCAACACTACTTCTATTACAATCAGTGCTTTCTTCAGAACTGCACTCATTACTCACTTGGAAAATGACAGAAGACCTTCACCATATATCACTGGAAGTGGATAGTCTTGGTGGGAAATGTGAGAAGGAAGGCTAATATCTATCAAAAATACATTTTCAGTGTAGATAACAAACCATAGTGGTAGTTTGACCTTCTCCAACACCATGCGGTATCACGACTGGTCCATCAGATCTGCAGTAGGCAGAGGGCCACCTACCTCTTTACCTCAAAAGAGGAATTGGTAAGGGAAGACAGGCTACTGTACCAAATTCCATCCCTACTTGTGCACATTTCTAACAAAACCAACATGAGATCCCTTAAGGACCAACATCTAGTAGATGGTAAGATGGAAAACCTAGCAGGATGACATCTTTAGTCCAAAATCTAATGGCAATGTAAAATATCCAGCTGCATATGAAAGGGAAAATGTGCTGTATCCAGCTAAAACCTACAACAGATCTGCCAGGCATGGACATATAGTAAATGATAGGAAGAGAGACAGTAAATCTGGGTTTCACCTCCAATCTAAAACTTGTTGGTAATGACCATTTGTTATCCAGTCCACAGTAGAAGGAGGGATGCTGGCAAGCACACATGTTAAAGCTTACTTAGCTGGACCACATCTCATCAACATTGGACCCACTGGAAATGTCCATCCCAAGGATGGTAGGCAGGAGAAATGTTCCAGCCTGAGGAGTAAATATAGTAACTGCAATAATAAGTGTGTGTGTGTGTGTGTGTGTGTGTGTGTGACATGGCAGAGTGCTTTAACAAAATTCTTGCTATTCTCAAATGAGTCGCTGTATGATTCATCACTCAGGAGGACATGCCTCCATGGTCCACCACCCAATAGTTAAAATCTAGTAAGTGGTAAGGACTCTTGTACTCCACTAAAAGAAAGGGGAGAAAAAACATCTTGGAGAGTTCAGAGGACTGCAAAAACTGGAGCCAGTACAACAAGTGACCAAAATACCTTATTTTGAAATGCAGAGTTACCACAATGACAGAGTTAATCTAACAAATCTTAGCAGCATCTGGAGTTGTACATTAGGTCCACAGTAGAAAGAATTTTAATGTCAAGGAGCATCAGAGATGAACAGCAAGCTCTATCTGCTTCACTTATGTTAACCCATAAATATATAGTCCAGAACAACGAGCAGTTTTATAAAAATACCCCATCTCTACAGTGTGCATAACCCAAACCTGTGACATAATAGTTTATTCATAGATGACAATAAAAAGAAGACACACAATCAAAACCTTATAGGATATGGAATTGTACATTAGGTCTGCTATAGGAAGGACTAAAACATAACTGACATTGGGCATGGGTGCAGGATGGACAGTGTAGATTTACAAAACAAAAAAGGATGGCTGCCATTATAAACTAGCAAAAAGACCCCTGAAAAATACAAAATGTTTGGGGAAATTTTTTTTTTCACAACACCAAAACATGAAACTCGAATAAATAGTAAAAAATACAAACCAGCATTATAACTGAAAACATAATAAATATTTAAGCAACAACCAGCACATCTATATAGTAGTACTATCAATCAAGAAGTGATTAACAAGCACAGGTGTGGTGAAAGCACTGGTTATGACAGAAATGGTGTCATTTTTTTGCCAATATGCAGAAATAGAAGGTGAAAGACAAGTGGTGTGCATTGAAAATTTGCACCAATAGTGGGCAGTGCTACTTGAGAAGAGCTATTTTGGGAAAGGGGGTGAGATACCATGTTGGAAAACTGGTAACTTACCATGCCCAAGTTAATGCAAAATAAATGTTTTTTGCAGAGAAAAATTAACTACAAAACATAAACTAAAATCTTAAACACATTTTCAATGAATCATAACATTTATTTTGATTTTGCTGTAACATCCTCATGAATTGGTTGGGCTTTAGTCACATATATCTGTATAATGAAACAAAAGCAAATAAAGCATAAATTGACCACTACAGGCATGGAAGAAATGATGAGTAAATTGTCACTCAAACAATATACATGATTTTGATTTACTCTCTCTCAAAAATAATATATATATACATAAATACATATATGTATATAACTGTGTTTATGTGTTGAATATATGAATTTTGTTCAGGTTGCATAACAAACGATGAGCATTCAGCACGTTGAAAAACAAAAAGTTAAAAGCTGTAAGAGGAAAGAGCATTTATTCAGTTCACTTCCCATCTAAAACTGAAAATATAATAATTTCTAATATATATCAATAGGCATAGCATTCACCATAAATTCCAAATATTTCAGAAAATGTTATTGTAGCACAGCTTAAATGAGTAGAACACTGAAACACAATGACAACATAAATATATACACAGATAACAAATCAGATGTGTGTTCACTATTTTTTCAGATGCTCTAAGAAACATTTTTATCATACCTGCAGTGTTCACTGTTTTGTAATGACTTCATTTTTTATCACTGGTCACAATATACATTTTTACTACCTGAAAAAATTAGTAGCAACGAAACATTACGCTCTTTTATATTTAACACATTGAAAGAGAAAAAACATTTAAGAAAAATTTATTCTTTTTATGTCATTTTGACAAATAGGAAATTTCCTGAAAATTACATCTTCTGTAATTGATTCAGTTCAGTTGTATTTATCAGGTCTTCCCATAAGTAATGTCCGAAAATTTAATACAGAAAGTGAATCATCATTTCTATCTTTGTAGAAGGTTTTAATGAATAAAATATGTCGTAGGACATGTATAAAAATATTCAGAAAAATAAAAGAAACTCACCCAACTCTACATTTTCAGATCATTAGTCAAATAAACCCTTATGAAGATGGATGTGTCTGAGGAGCATATTAGGTATATAATGCTTTATGAGTTTAAAAAAGGCAATAGTGCAGCAGAAACTACACTAAACATTCAAGGTGTTTATAATACAAAATATCTTAATGAAAGAAAATGTTGAAGGTGGTTTAAGAACTTCAGATCAGGTGATTACAGCTTAAGCAATGCACCACATTCAGGTCGTCCTGTTGAGTTTAATGATGACTTGCTGCTGGCTGCACTTGATGAAGATTGCGCTGTAACAGTTGAAGAACTAGCACAGAAGCTTAATTCAACCCATTCAATAGCTTGAAAAGGTGTCAAAACTTGGAAAATGGATACCTCATGATTTCACAGGAGCCAACCTTAGAGCAAGAGTGGACATTTACACTTTCTTAAATGTAACTCACCTTTTTTGGACAGGTTAGTGACTTGAGATAAAAAATGGATATATTATAAAAATGTTAAGCACTGCTGACAATGGCTCAGTGCAGGTAAACTGATTAAAGCTCAACCCAAAATGGACCTCCACCGCAGGAAAGTATTGTTAAGTATTTGGTGAGATTCTGTCGGTGTTATCCACTTTGAGTTGCTGCCACTCAATGTAACAATTACATCAGACTTCTACTGTCAACAGTTAAAGCGCTTGAATGTCTCACTGAAATAAAAGAGGCCAGCTTTGATGAATCGCAAAGGTGTTGTGTTACACCAGGATAATGCATGGTCCTATACAGCAAGGATCACATCTACAAAGATTGAATAGCTAGACTGGGAGAAACTTTCACATCCTCCTTATTCTCCAGACCTTGCTACATCTGATTATCATCTATTACAAAGTTTGCAGAACTATCTTGATGGAAAAGCACTTAGAACACATAAAGATGTCAAAACTACCCTTTCTACATTCTTTTCCTCCAAACTCCAATAATTTTATATATAGAAATGGCATTCAAAAGCTTGTAAACCAGTGATAGGAAATGATTAATATTAATGAAACATACATTATTGATTAAATAGCATTAAAAGCAGTTAAAATCCTTTCTCTTTTTTTGAACCTAAAATTGGACATTACTTAAGGGATTACCTGATACTAGTAAAACAAACACTTATATGCCACTTAGAGAATTGTAAATTATTATGTAATATCTGTCATCTAGTGACAATTTGTAAAATAACATTCACCATGTGACAAGTTCATATTCTGACAAATGTCACTACTTCCACGACTTCTATTAAATTTATAAGGATTACAGAGTTATCCGTTTATAATAACATATCATTATCAGATCTATAATTACTATATATAAATGTTATAATTTTGCTACACTGAAATTTATTTGCAATAGGTACTAACCTCCTTTCACATAATTCAATGCTGCCCTATATGTGCAAAAAAACTTTTTCTTCCATGCTGCAAGCCTTGAGATCCAACATACTTTACAACCAACTTATTCAAATGCATCTCACACACAAATCATCATGCAACAACACTCCACCAATAAGAGTGTGACACTCCCAAAATGCACTTTGAGCTTGGGCAGAAAATGGAAGCACTGGTTTCAATGAGAAAGAAAGATGGAAAGTGCAAGATAAGTACCACCCAGCATATATTTTAAATATAAAAAAATTATAACTTCCAATAATAGTAAATTATCTCCACTCACATAAATAGCTAAAAACCAACAATGAATAGGTGGAGAAACTGGTGCAAGGGAAAAAAGGGAGCATCTTTCAAAAGTGTTGAAAAGGATAGATCCTCACACTAGAGGGAGATAGCACCAGGCATACTTTTCACCCAGCATGGAAAGAAAGAAAGAGGTATCACAGACATGAGCAAAAACCAGGAGAAGCACATCCAAAAGGGAGAGAACAATGATTGGATAGAGATCTGAACCACATAATACTGGAATTTCAACCCCATAGAGTACATCAATAAGGATGAAAGTAAAAGGATGAACCTCCAATGTAAAGTGGCTAGGATGTGATAAACCATACACAACAAATCAGCTACATCAAAAACCCAGGCCTCAAGGAACTAATATCCATGTAGGGGTAGGATAAGTATTATACCATCAGTAAATTAATTACAATCCACAATTGGGAACTGATATCCATCCAGCAATAGGAAACAGTATCATACTGACAACACGTTAACTATAATCCAAAACCCAGCCAACTGGTGGGAGTTGGAAAGAAAATCATACCATGTTCACCTTAAGGTCGTCAGACTGGAAGGGACCTCACACCTTCCAATCTATGAACCCTCAGTATAATAAAATCATTGATAAATAGTGTAAGAGGAAGAACCATATTAATCTGGAAGTACCTCTATCATGGCTCACAACACAGATAGAAGAACAAGTATATATACACACACACAATATGGTATATTACCTAATCATAGTCTCACCAAGATTGAAAGATGGTAACAGGTGAATGATGGTATCCCAAAAACAAAGAAACAGCTACCCAACATAAAGAATAGGAGATGAATGTACAAGGTTTTGTCCCAGTGCTTGTAAGAGGAAGTACTTCCAACATACAACAAGGCTGAAATGCAGGAAGGAAGGTGCATTCTCAGAGTAAAATCTGGAGAAGAGAAATAGAGTGATCTAAAGCACATTAGACTGGCAGAAGTGCCAGAGTATTAAAGTAATAAGACTTATTTGTAGAATTGTCCTGAAATCTCCTACTGATCAAATCACACCCCCAATGTTACAGATTAGCATCAGATAAGAGAAACAATCCAAAAGAAGAAAAATGTAAAAAATACAATGGAAATTCCAAAGAAACCCTAGCAAAGGACCACGAATCATGCAGCATCTGAAAAGATCACAAATGTTCTAAATCCATTGGGAAATCTATCTCCATATAAATTAAATTCCCCACCTGTGTTAGAATCTCACTAGCTGCAAGACAATGAACTATAATGGCATGGATAACAGAAAACTCCCTTACATGCATTCAAGGAGGAGAATAGATGGAGTTAAAAATACATTACCCAAAGAAACTAGAATATGAGGTATGGAACAAGAAAAACTTCTACAATTGGAAAAGCCAACTACTTGTGGTAACTGTGGAAAGAATAAATGAATATGTTAAGATTACTTTTCTAAAGTTTTAAATTTTATCTAAAACTTATTATTTTATAATTTGATTATATCTGATTCTAAGATAAATGAAATTTATAAAATATTTTTTTTATATTTAAGAATGGATCATAGGCTTATAAAAGGGAGATTAGAAGACATGCTTTCTCAACCCACAGCTACACTGTATACGTGTAAAGATGCTAAAAAAGATGAAACTGACATATCAGAAAGTTATCTGGTTCATGGAAGGGAGGAATCTTCTCCAAAGAAACTGGGCAAAGCTATAAATGAGAAACAAAAAATACGATAAAAGCTATCCTTCCCTTGGCTTTATAGATGTTAATAATTCACCTTATTGTGTCTTATGCAACAGAAAATTTTCAAATAGTATTATGGTGCCAGTTAAGTTGCAGCATTATTTTGAGACCAATCATTCAGAGTTCAAAGAAAGAGGAACTGAATATTTTAAACATCTGTAGAATTGTACTTTTGCCTTACAAATGGATAAATCTACAGTCATGGCTAGACTTGCTGTTTTGTTTGAATTTGTCCAGTATCAGCACCAACTAACCATTGGAGATCTTTTATGTAAATTCTTGCCAACAAACACAACTCGTGCTGAAATATTCAAAGTGTTAAATAACATTTTTTTTATCTCATGGTTTATCCTGGAACAACTGTGTTGAAGTTTGCACAGATGGTGCAAAAGCAATGGTGGATAAAACTGCTGGCACCTTAGCATGAATCAAGGCAGTGACACCAAACTGTACTAGCAGTCATTGTATTCTTCACTGCCACACACAATAAAAAATAAAATGCCAGTTTTACTTAAGAATATCCTTGATGAAGCAGTAAAAATTATTTATTTTATTAAATCTTGACTCTTAAGTACACATCATTTTAATATTCTGTGTGGTGAAATGGGAAGTTTGGAAAAGCATTAGTGCTGTATACAGAAGTATGATGGTTGTCTCAAGGAAAAGCACTCGTGTGATTGAGTTGCAAGCTGAACCAGCTGCTTTCTTTACTTGAAAGAACAACTGACAGACAAACTATGGTTATTCTGACTTACGTATTTGGCAGACATTTTGTTGAAAATGAACAAAGTGAGCCTGTCACTTCAAAGAAAACAGCTAACAGTATTTATTGCCAATGATAAATCCAAGCCTTTAAGCAAAAATTAGAATTTTAGACAACTTATATCCACCATTATGAGCTTGACAGCTTCATAATACTTAAAGGCTTTTTTGAGACTGGTGGTGATATTAATGAATGTTTTTTTTTTTATATTGTATTATGAAATTTGTCAACATTTAGAAGATCTGCATAATTCAGTGAACCAATATTTTCCACCATTATATCCACCATTATGAGCTTGACAGCTTCATAATACTTAAAGGCTTTTTTGACGAGACTGGTGGTGATATTAATGAATGATTTTTTTTTATATTGTATTATGAAATTTGTCAACATTTAGAAGATCTGCATAATTCAGTGAACCAATATTTTCCAAATGACCAATGCATGGTATTACAAAATCATAAATAGGTAAATGATCCACTTAAAGTGTAAGATAGACCAATGGATTTTAATGTAACATAATAAGAAAAGTTCATTGACATGGTTTCCACATTGCAACTAACCTTTGAGAAACTACCACTTCTTGAGTTTTGGTGTATTATGAAAGAAAATATCCACAATTATCTGAAAAAGCTGTTAAAATACAACTACATATATGTGTGTGCGAGGCTGGATTTTCCTAACATACTTCAACCAAAACAACATATTGCAACAGAATGAATGCAAAAGCAGATATGAGAATCCAATTAAGCCAAATATTAAAGAAATTTGCAAAAATGTAAAACAATGCCACTTCTCACTAAAAATGTTTTTAGTCTTGGAAAATAAAGTTATTTTTCATAAAAAAAATGTTATGTTTAACATGTAATGGGTTTATTGTTATTTTTAAATGAATTAATAAATATTTTTAAAAGTTCTCAGTTATAATTTCTTATATAGTAAATATCAATATACAGGGTGTTCAGAAAGTCACTGTGCACTTACATATTTATTAACATACAAAACTGCACAGAGACTTTCTGGACACCCTGTATATAACCTCATATATAAAAGCTCTTTGGGGGTCCTCAATCATTTTTAGAAGTGTAGAGAGTCCTCAGACCAAAAAGTATGAGAACAGCTGGTCTAATGTGACAAACATAGAGCTAGTTAGGATAAACAAATATATTCTCACATTACAATTTATTCTCAAAAGAAAAAAGTAATTTAGATTTATTTCAATATTGTTTGGTGGTTGCTGGGTTGGTCAAATTCACTGACCCAATTTTGAGTTAGGGTAAAGAAAATAACAGTTAAAAACATGCATTCAAGAGGTTTAAAGGATTACACAAAGGAAAGTTTTATTTTTTTTTTATATGAGGAAAAGTATTTTTAATAATAACATGAATATTACTTTACACAAGGACCATTCAAAACAAATACTCAATATATTTACAGACAAATCTTTATGTTATTTTATTACAAATATTATACCATAGGTTTGTCCATTCACCATGAATTCTTGGATGTTGATTAGTTATGGATTGATCAGTTCCACCACAGAACAGAAAAGTGCCAGACATGTAAAATAAATAAAGATAATGTTTCAAAATTAAATTTCAAAAAAAAGAGCAAACAAAAACTGAACATAGCATCACAGATACCCCACATGAAGACAAAAAAAACTGAACATAGCCTCACAAATACCCCACGTGAAGACAAATAACTGAACTCAGCATCACAGATACCCCACGTGAAGACAAATAACTGAACTCAGCATCACAGATACCCCACGTGAAGACAAATAACTGAACATGGCATCACAGATACAACTGAACATGGCATCACAGATACCCCACGGAAGACAAATAACTGAACATAACTGAACATAACTAAACATCACAGATACCCCACGTGAAGACAGATAACTGAACATAGCATCACAGATACCCCACGGAAGACAGATAACTGAACATAGCATCACAGATACCCCAACATGGAAGACAAATAACTGAACATGGCATCACAGATACCCCACGTGAAGACAAATAACTGAACATGGCATCACAGATACCCCAAAGACAAATAACTGAACATGGCATCACAGATACCCCACGTGAAGACAAATAACTGAACATAGCATCACAGATACCCCACGTGAAGACAAATAACTGAACATAGCATCACAGATACCCCATGGAAGACAAATAACTGAACATGGCATCACAGATACCCCACGTGAAGACAAATAACTGAACACATCACAGATACCCCACGTGAAGACAAATAACTGAACATGGCATCACAGATACCCCACGTGAAGACAAATAACTGAACATGGCATCACAGATACCCCACGTGAAGACAAATAACTGAACATGGCATCACAGATACCCCACGTGAAGACAAATAACTGAACATGGCATCACAGATACCCCACGTGAAGACAAATAACTGAACATGGCATCACAGATACCCCACGTGAAGACAAATAACTGAACATGGCATCACAGATACCCCAATGAAGACAAATAACTGAACATGGCATCACAGATACCCCATGCGAAGACAAATAACTGAACATGGCATCACAGATACCCCACGTGAAGACAGATAACTGAACATAGCATCACAGATACCCCACGTGAAGACAAATAACTGAACATGGCATCACAGATACCCCACGTGAAGACAGATAACTGAACATAGCATTACAGATACCCCATGAAGACAAATAACTGAACACATCACAGATACCCCATGAAGACAAATAACTGAACATGGCATCACAGATACCCCACGTGAAGACAAATAACTGAACATGGCATCAAAGATACCCCACGTGAAGACAAATAACTGAACATGGCATCACAGATACCCCACGAAGACAAATAACTGAACATGGCATCACAGATACCCCACGTGAAGACAAATAACTGAACATGGCATCACAGATACCCCACGTGAAGACAAATAACTGAACATGGCATCACAGATACCCCACGTGAAGACAAATAACTGAACATGGCATCACAGATACCCCATGTGAAGACAGATAACTGAACATAGCATCACAGATACCCCACGTGAAGACAAATAACTGAACACATCACAGATACCCCGTGAAGACAAATAACTGAACATGGCATCACAGATACCCCATGGAAGACAAATAACTGAACATGGCATCACAGATACCCCAATGAAGACAAATAACTGAACATGGCATCACAGATACCCCACGTGAAGACAAATAACTGAACATGGCATCACAGATACCCCATGAAGACAAATAACTGAACACATCACAGATACCCCACGTGAAGACAAATAACTGAACACATCACAGATACCCCGTGAAGACAAATAACTGAACATGGCATCACAGATACCCCATGCGAAGACAAATAACTGAACATGGCATCACAGATACCCCACGTGAAGACAAATAACTGAACATGGCATCACAGATACCCCACGTGAAGACAAATAACTGAACATGGCATCACAGATACCCCACGTGAAGACAAATAACTGAACATGGCATCACAGATACCCCACGTGAAGACAAATAACTGAACATGGCATCACAGATACCCCACGTGAAGACAGATAACTGAACATAGCATCACAGATACCCCACGTGAAGACAAATAACTGAACATGGCATCACAGATACCCCACGTGAAGACAGATAACTGAACATAGCATCACAGATACCCCACGTGAAGACAAATAACTGAACACATCACAGATACCCCACGTGAAGACAAATAACTGAACATGGCATCACAGATACCCCACGTGAAGACAAATAACTGAACATGGCATCAAAGATACCCCACGTGAAGACAAATAACTGAACATGGCATCAAAGATACCCCACGTGAAGACAAATAACTGAACATGGCATCAAAGATACCCCACGTGAAGACAAATAACTGAACATGGCATCACAGATACCCCACGTGAAGACAAATAACTGAACATGGCATCACAGATACCCCGTGAAGACAAATAACTGAACATGGCATCACAGATACCCCACGTGAAGACAGATAACTGAACATAGCATCACAGATACCCCACGTGAAGACAAATAACTGAACACATCACAGATACCCCACGGAAGACAAATAACTGAACATGGCATCACAGATACCCCACGTGAAGACAAATAACTGAACATGGCATCACAGATACCCCACGTGAAGACAAATAACTGAACATGGCATCAAAGATACCCCACGTGAAGACAAATAACTGAACATGGCATCAAAGATACCCCACGTGAAGACAAATAACTGAACATGGCATCAAAGATACCCCACGTGAAGACAAATAACTGAACATGGCATCAAAGATACCCCACGTGAAGACAAATAACTGAGCATGGCATCACAGATACCCCACGTGAAGACAAATAACTGAACATGGCATCACAGATACCCCACGTGAAGACAGATAACTGAACATAGCATCACAGATACCCCATGTGAAGACAAATAACTGAACATGGCATCAAAGATACCCCACGTGAAGACAAATAACTGAACATGGCATCAAAGATACCCCACGTGAAGACAAATAACTGAACATGGCATCAAAGATACCCCACGAAGACAAATAACTGAACATGGCATCACAGATACCCCACGTGAAGACAAATAACTGAACATGGCATCACAGATACCCCACGTGAAGACAGATAACTGAACATAGCATCACAGATACCCCATGTGAAGACAAATAACTGATCATAAGTCCTTATTAGAGGTGGATGATCAATTTATAGCATTCCACCCTAGGAGATCTCAGAAACAAAGAAACCACATGTGGAGGGAGAAAACTGAAGATGACAAATGGCCCCACATGGAGGGAAGAAAGTATCCCACAACAATCCTGAAATATAAGTGGAATGCATAAAAAGAGAGGTGGAAGGTAAACATTACCTGTAAGAATCAATAGTTACATGTTCAAAGCTCAAAAACTAGGTAGAGAGTAAAATGGATTGTATGCTAAGCTAAAGGAAAACAAAACCTGTGTAGAGCAAAGCTTGCAAGTATCCACTCTTAAAAGAAAGACAAAAATGATCATCATGAAACAATGTCAGGAAAATATCCTGTGAAACATGTCTAAAAGAAACAACTGAGATAGGCATAGCAGATTCTGCAGCAGAGACCTGGGTGGGTGGGTGCATTTGGCATTTTATGACACAAAGCAACCATGTTATCTGCACCCAGAGGCTTGAAAAGACAGTCCATCATAAAGTGGAGACAAATTGACAAAATCTAGGTCATCTGAAATGGATTCAGTCATTGTAGGAGGAATACCAACAGGATCCCTACCCCAAGGGACCCTCACAGCTTAAATTGATAATAACAAATATAAATTATAAAATAAATTAATTGTAAGTACGAATTATAAACAATGACAAAAATAAAATACTGAAGATACTGTTAATGTTAAGAAATTGAGTATTTCAATAAACAAGTGTATTAGATGTTATGTGTTGAAGAAAACAAAATATTTAAACTAATTGTCAATTAACACACAAACAGAATCATGGTGCACCAAAAACTAACACGTCTTAAGCCTAATCAAACAGTACAGGGCAAAGGACATCACTGAACTCTTAATTAAAAACCCTAATCTAACAAAAAGTATGAATAATATTGGGAGAAGTTTCTGTAGACCCCATCTCAAATACAAACCAAGTTCATATGAAGAACTATAAATGATAAATAATAACAAAATAAAATAGACGTTATTTTGTAAAATTAAGTGTGTACAAACAATAACTTATGTACAAGATATAATGTATGAAAGATAAACAATACAGTTGAACTAATGACTGATATCCCAGTGAGGTGAATTAAAGGTAATCCTAAAATAACAAAGACCCATGTTAAGCCTAAGCAAAGGGCATGAGACAAAGATACAACTAAGCCTAATGTCAAAGCTGAACTTCACTATAAGTATTGACTAGTTTATCACAGTTATGTTTTGGAACCCAAGTAACTAAAGATAATAATATTAATAATAAAATTATTCCAAAATCAAAAGAGTAGAATATACTATCATTCCAAAGTCGGTGGACTGTATTTCAAAACGTGTGTGGTCCTCCAAACATGAGTTGGGGCCTGACGAAGATCAGGTTATTGAATAATCGGTCTCCTGATAAAATAAAACTGATAATTTCCCCATAGAGTACTGTCACCTGAAGCCCTTGTAAATGTGCTGACAGAGTGTATAACCAGCAAAAGTAGTAACTTAAAATTTATAATTCAAAACAAATAACCACACATAACTGTGTTGGCAGAATGAAATATAAAATGATTCCCCTTTGAAATAATGCATTATGTTATAATTATAACTACTGTGTAATAAATATTAAACTTGTTGAGGGAAACTGAAACAAAGACACGGAAAAAAAAAAAGTCACAAACTAAATATAACCACATGAGTACCAGCAAACAAGAAATGATTGTTCAGTAGAATAAACTGGAGAGTTTGTCAACACTCTTATTGGTGGAGAACTACTGCATAATGTTTTGCATGTGAGGCACATCTGAATCAGTTGAATGTAAGGTACATGGAAGCACAAGGCTTGTAATATGAGAAAAATGTTTTTTTTAATTTAAAGACAACCACAATGAATGTGAACAGCCATTTATGTGAGATGAGGTGACCATATCAAAATTTACAAAAATGTTATTTCATTTGCCAATAAAGTATTGTACTTTAAAATTATGACTTTTCAAAACAAATTTTCAAAACTTTGTAATATATCAGTTCTATCATATTAAAATCATATAATTTTTTCCAGAGAAGGTATATGCCAAATCTTATAACTGTACATCATTCCATATGGAAATGAAAATGAAAGTACAAGTATTACTTTTATACACATTAGGACTCTCTCAGGGCATTTGAATTGTAATTATATCATTCAATAATTAATTCATAACATTTAATACTCCATCAAACTATATATGATGTATTATATATGGTGTATAATATTCATAAAACAGCTTTAACAAGAGTTCACTCTCATGGAGTCATACCCTTAATAAATAAATTATACCAGTTTTTCTAAAGATACATTAGAAAGCTCAGAATTACTATACACACACACTGTTACACCTGCACCTTTTCCGAGATGGGCTCATGTATTTTACAGTTTCACTGTTAAAGGGTAAATATTTCTCTTACAAATTATGATATTAAAACTTATATAATATAAAAACTTGAATTATAATGTATTTTATCAATTGTTAAAATACATCATTAATGAAGTAGCTTAAATGTTAAGCATGTCTGTTAAAAATATTCAAATATCTACATTTTGAACCTGATCAGTTCCATATTTACTGCAGTACTACTCTGTAATATATCTAAACTTCTTAACAATTTGTTACTGTCAATCTATACATATCTACTTAATGCTTGAAATGTGTTTACAAACTATGATGCAGATGAAACTTTATATGTTTAAACTTTTACCTAATATGTGCCTTACAAATTTGTCTTTAACTTAAAACCCAGTTACTGACAACAATAAACAAAATATATGAATATGATAGTAATATTTCTTAATTATAGCACAAGACTACATTAGTCATAGTAATAAAACGTACATGTTAAATAAATACTTGTTAATTGTGCCAAAATTGTTCAGATTATTTGAGTGCATACAATTATAATACAATGTATCATCTGAGATTGATGTCCAGGAATCAAACATTGAATATGATACATTCATTACACCACAGCTGATTTAACAGAATTATTCAACTTGTACTATATTCATTCTTGTAGATTAGTCTACAAATTTGTAATGAATTTCTTCAGGTTGATCTTCACAAAAGAGATTGTTAGAACTAGTTAATAATTTTTATAAAAAATCTATAACCTTTTATAATTTACAAATTACCTCAGTCTTCTCTGATATTTCATTGTAATTATCTCTACATTCTTCTTTAGTGACACCAAAGTCACAAATTATCTGTGAAAAACTTTCTTCTGAGGAAACAGCTGCTCCTGTAGGTAAAAATATAACTGAATACACTTTATGTATCACTACAGTAGTAGTGTCTACACATTAAAATAGTAGAATAACAATAAATTATGTATTAATTCCACTAAGTTTTTAAAGTACATGAGGGTTAGGTTCCAGATAGAACACATTAGTAACAACTTCTACTGTTATGTTACCACATTGGTATTGATTTTAATTTAATTAACAAATCTGTACCTCATAGAAGTAACCGTTTTACATCAAATAAGTTATAATATTTAATACTTTCAGCTTATTACATGATACAGATTTCACTGAATATAAGATTCATTAAATAGAGCTCATAAAGTCATTTTCATTTTTCACAAATATGATTACTCATTATGCAGGGGAACTGAACAACATTAATTATGTTATGACATTTCAGAAAACACCAAAAGCTTTCACATGTAAAATAAATTCATCTGGGTGTTGCTTGTGGTAATTATGAACTATTTTACTGACTTATCACCACTGGTTTTAACTGTCTCCACCTTAATCTAATGTAATGCGTTATGGTCAATTCAGTTATGCATATTTTTACTCTTACCTTTCTCAGCCATATTAACTGTTGTAAATTTCTTTTGTAATAACTTTCTTGAAGGCTTACACCCTGTACCTTTCTGTTTCACACAAAATTTAACTTATTACTTTCTAAAGACAACTCTAGGTGTTTAAATGTTGGAGATTACAGTGAGAATGGTTGTGTTACACAAACTTTAACTGATTGTAAGTATTCTTTTTAGTTTCTCATACTTCAAATTATATTATCTTCTTATTTATTATTCTACAGGGTGTTCAGAAAGACACTTTGCAGTTTTGTAACCAATACTTGATTCAGTCTATTTCAAGCCAGCAACTGATAGCAGTGTTTAGAAACAAAATAAGAAGGATCCAAGTCTTTATTGATGCCAACAGGGGTAACTTTCAACATTGTTTATAATTGTCATTCATATTTACCTCTTGTATTCTATACTGAAACATGTCTGTTAATAAATATACAAGTGCACAGTGACTTTTCGAACAACCCGTACAACTCCATATATATTGTTGTTTGCTATTGCACACATTAACATGTAATATGTCATAGATATCATACTTCTGTATACCATTAGCCAACCTTCACTGGGTAAACAACTTACAGGAAGTTGAAACAATTAAGGTATATTAATGTTACATTTTTCAAAGATATTCATTTTCACAAAAATTGTTCAATTAAAAATGTTTGTGTTCCCTAACTAGAATATTCTCTAATATTTCTTTATTGTTTCTTTCATTAACAGCAGTTACTATTGAACTCTCTGTAGATGACATTGGTCAGTTTAACCAACTCTGTAACCATGAAACTATAATACTTCAATTGAAAATGAACAAAATGTAACTTTACAAAACTTAGCAATTTATTATTAACTATTATAACTGTGTAATATATATGTGAAATTAAATTTTTAATAGAAGTATTTTTATTGAACATTGCTCCATCAATGTTTGCAAGCTTTACTGAGTCAGTCTAAGTGGATAAATTGATTTTTGGGGCTCCAGATCTATGTGCATCAAATCATTATATTTTATCAAAAAAACTAACTGAAAAAGAAAGTTGAAATAGATTGGTAAAAATAAAAATATATATTTAGAATGATGCATGTGTTGAGAAATATAGATAAAAACATTTATTCTCATTCAAAAAACTATAGCCTGTCAAAAGCTAAACATAACAAACCTGAACATTATAACCATTGACAATTTTTGGTGTCAAAATTAACCTTAAAGGTAAAATATGTCTAAAATGATATCACCACTGGTGGGCCTAACAACAGCATGAGAACAGAATGTAGCCTGTTGTGGCTTGCAGTTAATAATGTCCACAATTTTGTTGATCAGGCCCTTCAAAAGATATCAATGTGTAAGGAAACTGGGACCAATGTGATGTTTTATGAAGCCAGCTTCCTCTCTACAGTTACTATGGAAACTAGACAGCCAGACAACTGTGAACAAGTTCATACTGATGATTCTCACTACAAACCAACTGTGAAATGAAGCCTTTCTTTGATTACAAGCTTGAAATTCAAATCAAGAATAAATATGGCTGTTGCATTTCCAATATACTGTGATTTTGTTATAACTTGAGCAAGCTCATTCTCTGGACATACCAACATGGCTGGAGATATAAAAAAAAAACTATATGGAAATGACTGAAAGAGTCTTTTCTAACTATCCATAAAAACTGGGTGAGAACTGACAATAAAAAAATCCAGAGCCTTAGAACAACTAGCAAGTCAGTATATATTGTCAAATTAGCATATTAGTTATCTTCTTTATGATCTGAAGCAAGTGAAATGGTAGATAACTCAGCAGTGACCAAAAATCTATATAAAGCATCATGTGAAAAATGATTTTGAATCACCCATTAAAGTGAGAAGAAAAATGGCTCAAAACATTTTCTGAAATTAAATGTTGGAACTTCCATTTGGAAATATACAACTTCTTTGAATGACTCAAATAATGATTATGTGATAATAGCCATGATGGAATGGACTGATTATCCAACTCTACATTACTATCAGACTTACAGCAGACAACTGTGCTTGGAGATAAGAGTGTCTATTTGCAAAAAGCAAAGCCCACAGTGACAAAGAAATGAAGCTTCAAGACATATAAAAAGCAAGTTTCAAATATCTAACAAGGAGGTTCATAAGACTCAGTGTGGACTATACTAAAGCCTGTGATGATGAACAGGGTCCAAAATCTTCAAGGCTGAGTCACAGCTCAACTGAGAACATGATCACTAAACAGCTATTCAGTCTTGAAAAGTGTATATTTAGTATTCTTGTCTCTAACTTGTGTAGTAAACATCAGCTAATGGTGGAATAAAACTCACCAGAAGTTTGTCTCAAGAATATAGGAATTATAGCACCACCTTGTGTACGGTTTCATGTCAAAATGCTTGCAGTTTCAGATAAACAAAATTCTTTGTTGTTATTCATTCAGATAAACCATATTATGTACCTCATGTCTGTGATTGAAAGAAACTGTAAAAGCTACTGATAAAAAGGTTGTTTGTAACTAAGTTGGTAATATTAATCTTAAAAATGAAGAATGTATCCCTCAAGACATTGCCCTGCAGGATTACAAATTCCTGTGTGTGAAATATAGAATAATGTTGATACTCTACAGCCTGGAAAAGATCACTGAGCTAAAAATATAAATATGAATAAAAATAGCTAAACTGCCATGCAACCCATATGAAATGAGGTTTTGTAACATGCCAAATCTCCACATCGTGTCTCAAGTTTTCTCTAGTTCAAACAAAAATGAAATAAGGCATTTCTTCTCAAGGAACTCTTCCCTAATGTATCTTTCAAGTCCAATCAGGTGGTTGATAGTGTCTGTAAAACCCATGCTGGGTGGAAAAATTTGTTTGATTTAAGGTATCAAACAAGATGAAAGTTAA